>NC_046160.1:81822144-82122144 GCF_011064425.1 Rattus rattus
ATATTTTTACATTCTCATAATAATTGTCATAAATTGGGTTTTAAGAGCAGGATGATAATGTGTCTTCTCTCCTATTCTTTCACTATTATAAAAATTACTAAACCAAATATTGAAGAAAATTTTACTAAAATGATAGCATATGAACTTTTATCAGTTGTGAAAGAATGCACAAGAACAATTTAAGCCCAAGAAAGATCAAATTCCATCATGGAAAGAGGAGTGGGGTATAAAATCACATCCCTAGCCATACAAATACTTAGAGCTGCATGGAAGGGATAGTATATGGATAATTTGACTCAAGAATTCCAATTTTTTTCAGTTATCACTTTGCTCATAATAGGTCCCAAAGTGAGCATATTTGTAAGGGTGGAATAAGAAATACTGAATGATTGATAAAAACATGGTAAATATATCTGATATTCTGACATAGCATCGATTAAGGGAGATGTACTGACATTTTAGGCCCCTAATTCTGAGCTAAAGCCTCAATAACTAGGCACTCTACAGGTATTTTGTAGTACTCAGGACAGTAGTATCTACAGAGCTGCCCATCACATAACTAGTAATACTTGCTGCATTCCCTTCTTGCAAGTGGCAAATTACAGTTTTTGATGGTCACAGACTGCATTTCCTAGTGAAACCCGTAGCCATCTCAAATATCACATTAAAAGTTATGTTATTCAGAGTTACTAAAAGTTATGTTAAGTATTCAGATACTTTAACATACACAAAATAAATTTAAAAATTAGATATATGAGTCCTCTCACATAAATGTAGACTGTTGAAAAAATCCACATCTTCTAAGTTAGCTTTAGTCAGCCAATGTCGCTGTGCTCTGCCTTTTCCTCACTAATCATTACAAGACTCAAGGGTTCTTTATCTGTTTTGTTATTCTGTATTGGTCAGTTTTATCTGAGGAGGGAGACAGAAGAAAGCAATGAGAAAAACATAAGACCTTCAACCCATTGCTTAATGCCAATCCACATTGTAGAAAAAAATTTGAATTATGTATTATATTTTTTGTTTCAAACACTAATTTGTTTCAGAAACATCACCCCCAGACACACTTAGAAAAGTTTTAACTGAGTACCTGGGCACTCTACTGACTAATCAAGCTGACATCTAAACTATCACACAGAAAATCTCTCTAATTGACCACCACTTCCTGTGCCAGTCACATACTTTGTGACAAGACAAACTCTTCGCTGTCTCTCTTGTCAACTGAGCTTTCTTAAAACATATACAGATATCTATAGATGTGAGAGTGTAAGGAAAGAAGCCTGAACATTTCTTCCCAGTTTCAGCACCATGAACTGACAAAGACCAGCTTTGAGAGGTAAGGTATGAGAGCTGGTGTGTGTGTGTGTGTGTGTGTGTGTGTGTGTGTGTGTGTGTGTGAGTGTGTGTGAAGTCAATGTTAGTCACTTAGCAGGCCTTTTCCTGAGGGAGTAAAATATAATTCTCTAGGACAGGCAAAAAGAGAGAACACACACACACACACACACACACACACACACACACACACACACACAAACTTGATGGATGAAGAAAGCCTCCAAAAAATTTTGTTTCTTTTAGACTTCAATACAATCTAAGACAAATTTTTTACTTAAGAACAAAGATCATGCCATAGCCACAAGTTACATATTCTCCCAAATCAATGACCACAAGAAGATATTCTTCAAAACAGAATACAATTATCAAAGGGAAGTTACAATATGACTACTGATTGTATATTCTTCTTTTAAAACTCACATCTAACTGAAAATTTCTCATCTGTTTTTATTTCTCCAAATTCATCCTAACACCAAATGAATAATTTTTTGCCATTCGTTAACAAAGTTTAAGCAGCCTTTGGTCTGCTTTTCCACCCAGGTCATGAAAGGAAAAGGTTTAAAATTGCCCCCTAGACAAAAGTTGAAGCCAAAAGCGGGCCCTGGAACTGCCTGTTCCAGAAACTAGCTGATCACAGAAAGAGTAATTGCACCAGCTGGTTCAGCCACTGTTCCAGAAACTAGCTAACCATAATAGCAGCTGACCATAATAGCAGCTGACCATAGTAGCAGGAACTGGTTAACCATACATAAAGTTAGATTAAAGTCTTAAAGAACAATGATGAGAAACAGGAGGTTCTTCCTTGTGATTCAGTATAGTTTTTCCTTTAAACACCCCTTCTTTCAACCATAAGAGGTTGAACTCCTCTACCCCTGTGTGGGACATGAGTCTTGACCCCAGTGCACTGGTTTCTGTCATCCCTATCAATAAACCTCTTGTTGATTGCATCAAGATCGGTCTTTCGTGAGTTCTTGTGGGGTCCCGTCATCCCGAGACTTGAGTGAGGTTCAACCTGCTCTGGGGGTCTTTCAGTCAGATCAGAGAGTTTGATACCCTCCCACACCCTACAGTCTGTCTGCCTCCCAGGAAGTCTGCAGTAACCAGCGACAAAGATGAGAATCTCACCCAAATATCCACACCAGCTGGGATACCCACTGAGCCCAGCTGATGTGGGACCTACCTGCCCTGCCAAGTTCCACCTTCCTTCTGGTCTGCTTCTCCACCTGGGGCAGATTGGCATGCTGGTACCTTTCCACAGCCTACAGTCTGCCTGTCTCCCAGAAGATCTTCAATAACCAAGGACATAGGAGTTCTGCCTTAACCAAGGCAGAACCAATTTTCACCTTCATCTGCAACTATGGCAGATCCTGTCCCTGGAACCCAGAACCTGCCTGTCTCCCAGGAGGTTTGCTCTGGCCAGGAACACAAGAGATCTACCCTAACCAGAGACACAGGAGACCCACCTACCTAGAGACAGCACTGCCTGCCTCCCATGACACTCACTCTAACTTATGTCACAAAGCTCTACCTGCTCCAAGGAGGCCAGCTCTAGTCAGAGACACCCAGGCCAGTTGAGACCAGAGATAAACAGATGTTGAAGAATAAGCACAAGAAAATAAGTGACAAAACCCAATGCAATTTGGCACCATCAGAACTCTATTCTCCAATCACAACAAACCCTGGATAACCATAACACACCTAAGAAACAAGATAATGACCTAAAATCCCATCACATGAAGATGACAGAGGCCTTTGTGGAGGATATATATCCCTTAAAGAAACACAGGAAAACACAGGCAAACAGATAGAAGCTCTTAAAGAGCAAATGAAAAAAAAATCGCTTAAAGAAATATAGGAAAATACAATCAAGCAGATAAAGGAATTGAACAAAATGCTTTAAGACCTAAAAATAGAAATAAAAACAATAAAGAAAACACAAGTGGAGGCAACCCTAGAAATGGACAACTTAGGAAAGAGATCAGGAGTTACAGATGAAAACATCTCAAACAGAATACAAGAGTAGAAAAGAGAATCTCAGACATAGAAAATGCCATAGAAAATAAGATAGATATTAACACATCAGTCAAAGAAAATAACAAAGTGTATAAAATCCCTAACCCCCCAAAAATATCCAGGAAATTCAGGACACAATGAAAAGATCAAACCTAAGAATAATAGGAATAGAAGAGAAATATGAGTCTCAATTCTGAACACTTATGCCTCAAGTGCAAGGCATTCATAACAGAAACTTTATAAAACTCAAAACACACATTAAAGTTTATACATTAATAGTAGGAGACCTCAACACCCCACTCTTACCAATGGTCAGGTCATTGAAACAGAGACACATTGAAATTAACAGAAGTTATGAACCAAATGGATTTAACAGAAACTACAGAACATTTCACCACAAGAGACCTCATAGAAACTTCTCCAAAAGTAATAATATAATCAGACACATAAAAAGAGTCAATAGGTACAAGAAGATTGAAATAATCCCATGTATTCTAATAGATCACCATGGACTAAGGCTGGACTTTAAGGACAACAACAAGAACAAAAACAAAAACCCAAAAAACAAAAACAAACAAACAAACAAACAAAACAGAAAGCCCATGCATGTATTCACGAAAACTGAACAACTCTATGCTCAATGATAACTTGGTCAGGGAGGAAACAAAGAAAGAAGTCAAGGACTTTATAGAATTTAATGAAAGTAAAGATACAAAATGCCAACTTATGGGACACAATGAAAGCAACGTTAAGAGTAAAATTCATACCACTAAGTGTCTTCATAAAGAAATGGGAGATATCCCATACAAGCAATATAACAGGACACCTGAGGGCTCTAGAACAGAAAGAAATAAACTCACCCAATAGGAGAAGACAACAGGAAATAGCCAATCTCAGGGCTGAAATAAACCAGTTAGAAAAGAGAACTAAAATCAATGAAACAAAGATCTGGTTGTTCGAGAAACTCAACAAGATAGATTAACCCTTAGCCAAACTAACTAAAGGGCATAGAAACAGTCAATAATTGACAAAATCAGAAATGAAAGGGGAAACATAAAAACAGAAATTGAAAAAAAAATCCTAAGAATTAAAGATCTTCCTAAAAGAGCATATACTCAACAAAACTGTAAAATCTAGATGAAATGGATGGGTTTTTTTTTTGAACCAAATATGAAAGTTGAATCAAAATCAGTTAAACTATCTAAATAGTCCCATAGCCCTAAAATATCAATAGACAATGAAACCTCCAAACAAAAAAAAAAAAAAAACAAACAAACAAACAAACAAACAAAAAACCCAGCCAGATGGTTTAGAATTCTACCAGATCTTAAAACTATTCCTCAAAATAGAAACAAAAGGAATACTACCCAATTCATTCCATGAAGCCACAGTTACTCTGATATGTAAACCACATGAAGACCCAACAAAGAAAGAGAACTTCAGGCCAATTTCACTTATTAATATCGATGCAAAAATATTACAAACTGAATCCAAGAACATATCAAAACCATCATTCACCAGGATCAAGCAGATTTCATCCCAGGAATGGAGGGATGGTACAACATAAAATATCCGTCAATGTAATATACTTTATAAATAAACTAGAGGAAAAATTATTATGAGCATCCCATTAGAATCTGAAAAAAAGCTTTCAAAAAGTACAACACCCTTTTATGTTAAACGTTTTGGAGAGATCAGGAATTCATGGCATATACCTAAACCTAGTAAAAGTAATACATGGCAACCAACAGTCAACATCAAACTAAATGGAGAGAAACTAGAGGCAATCTCACTAAAATCAGGGACAAGACAACTTTGCCTCTCCTCCTACGTATTTAATATAAATTGAAGTTCATTTAATTATCAACGAGGAGATCACTTTAAAAAGTCTGGAGGAAGTCAAAATATACTATTTGCAAATAAAAGGGAGACACGTATTAGCAAATACCAAAATTCCACCAGAGAACTCCTTATAGCTGATAATTTTTTCAGCAAGGAATATAAAATTATCCTCAGACAAATCATGATTTTCCTTTATACAAATGATAAACATGCTGACATAGAAATGAGGAAACAGCACCTTTCACAAATAGTATAAAATATCTTGGTTTAACTCTTACAAGCAAGTGAAAGATCTGTATGAAAAGAACTTTAAATCCCTGAAGAAAGAAAGTAAAGGAGACTTCAGAAAATGGAAAGATAAAGATCTCCCGTGCTCGTGGATTGATAAGATTACCATAGCAACAATGACCATCTTACCAAAAGATTCAATTCAATCCCCATCAAAATTCCAATACATTTCTTCACAGACACGAAAAGAAAATTTTTCAAAATTATATGGAAAAACGAAAGGTTCAGGATAGCCAAAACAATTCTCAACAATAAAAGATCTGGGGAAATCACTGACGTCAAGCTGTATTACAGAGTGGTAAAGGCTGCCCCGTATTGAACAGAGACAGATAGGTCAATCAATGGAATAGAAACAAAGACCCAGAATTAAACAGAAAACAGGAGAAAAGCCCAGAAGTCCAGAAAAAAATGAATGAAAATATACAGCCTCAGGGGGCGTGAGGTGGGAGAACTTTCTAGAAAGTTCCAGAGACCCTGGAGGTGAGACTCTCAGTACTCAATAGGGATGACCTTAGCCAAAATGCCCAACAATGCAGAGAGGGAACTCTGAAAGAGGCTACCTCCAGTAGATAGACAGTGTCTCAAGTGGATGGACTGGGTTACTGACCCACAGTCAAAATTTCTGACCCAGAAATTGTACCTGTCTAAAAATATATACAGGGACAAAAATGAAAAAGAGACATAACTTAGTCCAATGACCTGCCCAAATTAGGATCCATCTTATGAGGGGGTAAAGGCCCAATAAAGTGACAGTGTATACACCCCCACCATATATATATGGTTTCTATTCACACCATACTACATACAGTCAATGGCAAACATAAGAAGGCACAGCAGCAGCAAGAAGTAATCCAAGGACAAACCCTCTGGGCTATCTCCCTAAGGTACATTTATTGCAGCTGTGTAGAATGGTAGGCCTTATTTAGGAAACCCATGGGCCAACTGCAGTTCCTCCTGCATTGACTACCAATGTGGTTGACAGCTGGCACCCACTGGGACTACCATTCCTACCAGGCAACCTCTCTTCCCTGATTCCCACTCTGCCTGGGCTCTTGGTAACTGAAGAACAGTGTGTCACCAACTAAGCATCCTTGTTTCCACTTGTCCATATTTTTTATAAAACGTCCTCATTTGATTCTTTGACTAATTCTTTGACTAATCATCTTTGCTAGGAAGAAAAACTTGCCCTCAAGTTTCCTCCATTACAGTCATTAATTACTGAGGTGACATAACAGTTTCCTTTGTCCCTGTGAGGTACTACTTAAGCTGGCATACTTCCGTTGCTGTAGCAGTACCTGTGATTCAAGCTAGTGTCAAAGTTGCAGAAGCAGAGTCATCATTACTCAGTACCACTTTGAATCATTTGTTGCTCATTGAGCATTCTCCTTTTGTGGCAAGCTTGACTGACAGTGGAGTGTGGAGCAGGCTGGGTAGGAAAGTGCTGCAACTTCCTTCTTAGCTCCATTGCTCTTGCTGTTGAGTCATGGGGTGTTTGCCAGTCAATTGAGAATAACATGGTGCATTCCTCATTAAAATACAATTAACTCTGGAAGAGAAGAATAGAATGCTCTGTCATTTAGTAATCCTCCTAGGGAGCAAGGGCAGGAAAAGTGACATCTCTTTTTTATATATAAAAATCTGTACAGACATGTTTGCAAGCAAAAAGAAATCAGCAAGCTGTAGCTCTTTCAGATGGGAATAAATCTCACTGAGAGGCTATTCTTCTAAGAGGTACTGAATAGCCGATTCACAGACTCAAGCCAAGAACATGTGTTGTAAAGAGAACTTTGGCCCTATATTTGTCAGGATGGAGTCTTAAATACTTGGGCTTTTGGGTTTATTTGGGATAAGTATAAAGAGAGGACAGATATTGTTGAAAATGGCTACATGTGCACTGTCACATAAAAACCCTCATAGATAATTAGATAAGAAATAGAAAGTAACACCAGTCCTAAGGGATTAAAGCATATGGGACTTCATCAGAAGCCCTTCTCTATTCCTAGAAAACCAAGCTAATTCTTCTAGCCATGTGCATCTGTGGGCCTTAAGACTCATGGTTGATACAGGCATGGCACCTCCACTGAAAATCAGGACTCAGTACAGGACCTTATAGAAGAATTTTAGGAATTAATTAAATATAAAAATCAGTGTGCATGTACCAACATTATTTTTAATGTTTTGTTGCTAGTAGATTATGAAAACAACTAACAAAAATGCCTTAATTGTAGATTCTTAAAAATTTCCTAAAATTGTTTATATATCCTTTATTAAAGCTTTCATCCTGACATAAGACCATTCTCAGTTGTAGGCATCTCATTTACCACTGTACTCCACAAACACATCTTAGCCATACTTAACTGGATGTAGGATTATATTATTCAAATTTCTAAAATGTAATATATATATATATATATATATGATTTATTGTTTTTGTTCAATTCTTACAGATCTAAGTCCAGTTGAATTTTTTATAGTAAATTTTATATCTTGGAAAGATTAGCAAGTTACAATAGAAGGCACTATTTAAGAATTACTAGCTGGGGTGAGGTGTTCCCATTGTTTAGTTATTTGTCTTATATTACAGGGCTTTCTCAAACCTGCTGTGGTTTAAATAAGTCATGACACTTCTGTATAGTTTAACGCTGTGGGCTTTATGTTTGGTTGGACTCTCGGCTATCTACCAATTTATCCTAAATTTCCCACTATCCAGTCTCCCTGCGTGCTTCTCACTACCTGCTTACAGCTCCGTTCTATCCCTTCTGCTTCCTTTAGTGTCTTCCTCAATTCCTCCTCTTCTGTTTGCAATCCCTTCTGTATCACGGCTTCCTGAAAGTTCTGCCCCCATATGTCCTGCCCCATCATTGTATGTCAGACCTTTATTATAACCACTCATGAGTAAGACAATGCCTACTCCATCCATCTGGTTCCTTAAACCATTGAGGGCTGCCTGACCATCTTTTGGGCAGGTATAGACATTACTGCAACAACAGAAACATACTCGGTAGAGAACAAATTGGAACTTCACATACTTTGAATAAAAGCAAGACTTCTATTCATTTGATCATATATGATGCACGCATCCTTTTTTACTTAATATATAATTGCGCATCTCATTAAACATCTCCATCCCTATCACCAGTGATTTATCACAGAGGCTGTTTAGAATCTAAATTTTAGTTTCTAGCATTACTGGAAACACATTTTTCCTAACATATTTGTGTTGTAACACAAATTTATGAAACATATTTATGAAATAAATTTCCAGGAGCCAAGAAAATAGGTGAATAAAGACCTCAAATAAAACACGCATGGATGGATGCACTTGCCTAGGTGTGCATGTGGAGGACAAACAACTTGTAGTAGATAGATTTCTCTTTACAGCAGGTGGATCCTGGGTACTGAACTCATGGCCATCAGGTTCACCCACAAACTTCTTCACCCACTGAATCAATCATCTTGCAAGCCCTTGGAATGGCTTTCAGTATGAGAAATATTCCCTAATTTAAAACATCCAAAGGTTCATCTTCCATGATTTATCAGTGCAGTATTTTGGGTTAAAATGTACAGACATTGCCGCTTATTAATTAATCAAGTCTACATAGGCTCTCCTTACCTTTGTTGCCAATCTTGCACCCAGAGATAAAGTGATCGCATAAATATACTATGTTACTATACTTTTATGTCAACTTGATGTAAGCTAAACCATCTAAGAGGATGGAACATCAGTTCAGAAAATGTCTCCATAAGATCCTGCTGTAGGCAAGCCTGTATGGCATATTTTAAATTATTTACTGATCTCAGAGGACTCAGCCCATTGTGGATAGTGCCAATTCTGAGTGGTCCTGGGAAACTCATCAAGCTAGAGGGAGCAAGTCAGTAAGCAGTGCTTCTGCTTGGCCTCTGCATCAGCTCCTGCCTCCAGGTTCCTGCCCTGTTTAAGGTCCTGTCATGACATGAGATGTGGAAGTGTGAGTCAATAAACCTTTTCCTCCTCAACTTATGTTTTGTTCATGGTGTTTCAACACAGTATCTGAACCCCAATGAGCTATTTCATGTTCACTTCTTGTGAGAGACACTGAAAGGTTTCTTTGTTCTCAGAGCAAATACCTGTTCCTGGGTAAAATTCTCAACCTGTGGGTAGCAATCCGTTTTGGGGTTTGAATGACCCTATCACAAGAGACATAAAATACTATCAGAAAACAAATATGTTCATGTTACAATTAATAATAGTAGAAAATATAGCTATTAAGTAGCAACAATTATAATCTTATAGTTGGGAGTCACCACAACTTGAAGAACTGTGATAAAGGGCCACAGAATTAGGAAGACTGAGAATGACTGCTTTTTAGGAAAATGTTATCAGATCCACAAATATAAATATTACATCCTCAAATATATAAACATGTGAGGGAATTCTAAGTCATGCAAAACTTTAGGAATATCACACACTGTTTTTTAAACAAACTAAAAATCTTCATTAAAATTAATTTTTTCTGCAGTATTTTGCTTAAAGAAACAAATATTTAAGCTTGATAAGAGAACTAATTATACATATATATGTATAATTAGTATATATATACTAATTAGTATATATATGTATACATATATTATTATACTAATAATATATATTATTAGTATATATATACATTTTGTATATATATGTATACATATATATATTTTGTACTCTAGATGTGCATTATTGTGGTGTGTACATGTTAAAGCATATGCATGTTAGTGTGTGTGTGTGTGTGTGTGTGTGTGTGTGTGTGTATACATGTATGTGTATGAGAAAATTAAAAAGTATGGTTGGTCTGAATGTTGAAAGTGAGCCAGTCCTGAAACTGGAAACATCATTGATCAATGGATTAGTCAAACTCCTAGTTTATTACTGCTGTGATAAAATACTATCAAACAATTTATGGGAGAAAGGTCTTATTTGAATTCCATTCCAAATTATACTCCATCAAAGCAGGTAAGCTACAGAGTCAGGGACTTAAAGCAGCTACTCTCATCATACTCACAGTCAAGAGTGGAGAGAAATGCACACATGCTTATTGTTCAGCTTGCATTTTCAAATTTTATATAGTCTAGGACTAGCTCATAGTAGCCTGGGTCCTCCTATATCATTAATGTATACAAGGCAATCCCCTCACACATGTCTGTAGACAATCCTTTATTGAGATTTTCTTTATTCCTGGATCATTCTAGTTGAGCCAACTCGACAATTAAAGTTGTCATATGGTTTTTGGAGAGAGTGCTATGGGTTAAGGTTTCATAATGTTCTTACAGAGAACCCAAGGTCAGGTCCCAGCATCAAAGTTGGACACATAAAAGCTCTGGAAGATATAACACCTTTTTCTGGATTCTTCTGCAACTGCAACTGTATATGCCCACCCAAAGATACACACACACACACACACACACACACACACACACACACACACACACTCTCTCTCCCACATAGACACACAACTAAAAATTTAAAATTCTCTAAAATTTTTGACAATGACAAGTCATTTAGACAATGGTTCTAAAATTCTTCCCTGTATTTGTATAGTCTATGTAGCTCTAAGGTTACAAAAGGGTTATCATTACTCATTTAGAAGGGAAATCTTCCTTTAAGTGAAAATCGAGAATTGATCTTTTATTACTCATATTAAAACACTGACATTAGATTAAGTAATGCTGCCCTCTGTTTCTGTATCTCCCGCCTCCTGCAAGACGGTATTAATGCACAGGAACAAGGTTTGAGCAGAATCTTTAACACAACAGCAATTGAACTAAGCCAAGGATGATGCTTTCGGGAAATGAGATTAACAATCAGTCTAGTCCTAGATTTAAAGAACGACAGAAGTAAATGGTAAAATAGTGGGGAAATACAATAGATATATAAAGATTACTAATTAAAATATTCTTGTCACCCTTTCTTTCTTTACCTCTCTCTGCCTCTTCCTGTTCTCCATCCCCTCCATCACATTTTTTTTTCCTAGCAGACACACAAATCATTCTGAGCAATACCAAGAAGAATGCAGACATGGAATGCTTTCAGTCAATGCACAACTCCACACATTGAAGAATTTCAGCACACATTCTTAGTAGCAAGAAGCTCAACTTCTTTAAGAACCTTCCTATCTTTCCCCCAGTCTTTTTCTATGGTTTGAACACTGGGCTATTATTTTAGTCTTGTTATTCTAAGTGGTTTATTATTCTTGGTGAATAGTGAATTATTCTAATGGTGCTTATTATTCTATTCAGTATAAACTTGAAATTGATTAGGAGTGAATAGCTTCTAAGGAGCCTTTCCAATGCAAAATGAGGTTTCTGTACTTTTATGCTGCTTATTTTTCAGTACTAGTAATTGCTCTGGCAGTCCCTATCACTTAACTATCCATTTCTCTGTTGTGAACTGTGCAGATATAGCTCAGTGGTTCTAAAATAAGGGCAGTTCTTTGTCAGAAGAATCTTACTTTCAAATGACTATAAATAAGTGCTTTACTTTCAAGAAGCATGTAATGATCACACTTCTCCCCCACCATAATCTCCTTTTTTCATTGTTGTTACACATATATGTATGTGTGAATGTAAATACAAACTGCTCAACTGGTAAAATACTACCTCTTTATTTTATCTTATATGATATTAGGGCTGACTACTTGGTAGTGCATAACCAATTGGAGAGCTCTTTCCTGGGCAAGACTATTTCTCCCCTTCTTAGCATTTCTTAGTTTACTGTAGTTCTTTGTTTAGGATCGAGGAGCCATAATGAGCTTCACCATTCTACTTTAGCATGTCCATTGGTGTCATCCATATTTGTGTACACACTAGTGCTTATCTGGCTGAGTCCTGAGTAATACAATCTCTACTTCATGTTATTAGATTTATGCTGTGTCTATAGATCTTCTCATAAACTATTATAATTCATTCTTTTTCTATAATATAACTTTACATTTATAAATGTTTTAGATAACATGTTGCCTTCTATATCATTTAGTGCTGCGATTAGTCAGAAAACAGGGCTTTATTTTGTTAAATAATTTACATTTGTAATGTATCAACTGATTTTTTCCTGGATATTCAAGACTCAAATGTGCTCACTTTGTTCTAATCAATCTGTAAGGAAAAATCTCTTTTTATATTCTTTTGTTTGTCCATTTGTTTACATGCTCCTTACAGATACCATGCAGGATTTTGTTTGTTTGAGTATTTATTGTTTTGAGATAGGGCCGTACAAGGCAGCCATAACTAACTCTAACTTGTAATGTAGCCCAAGCTAGCCTCAAACTCATAGTCCTTCCAAATAGGTCTCTCAAATGCTAGGATCAGAGGTACATGTTACCATATGGAACATAACATACAGGTTTTTATGACAATATTTCCTTTCTCATTTATAAAATGATTACATAATTTGAACTGATTTTAGTACCAAGTATAATAGATCTTTAAATCTCAATGTCAACTCTTGACCAACCCAAACCATTTTTACACTTACTGTCATTTTTGGAGTTTGTCTATGTCTATAAGCTATAAATGTTAACTTGGTTTTCCCAAAAGATTATATACATTAGATTTTCTGAATCCTTATATTTGTAGGAAAGTAAAGCATTTTCTTAATGATGCTTAGAATTTTTCTGTGGCCATTTAGACAAATGCTGTTTATCCTTAAATAGTTTTGACTTGATACTAAAGGAGGAGGTTTTTTGTTTTGTTTTGTATTTCTTTGTTTGTTTTATTTTTTCCTTCTTCATGTTCCACTTATCTTAGGAATATAAATTCCCCTACAAGGACCCCAGAGTCTAATGTGTTGCATAGACAGATATCCAGGAAAATCATCCATATGTACTAAACTTGAAACATAACCAAAAAACCACAAAAGGGATAAAGGATATCATTAAATCTAAGAACTTAAATAAGAAAATTCTTAGAGAACCCTAAAAGTTAGTCGTGCATATGCATAGTGGTACATACCTGGAGTCTCAGCGCACAGGAGGGTGAAACATAAGGACCTCCAGTTCATGGGCAGCCTGGGATACGCACACTGTGAATCTCAAAATGTTAAAAAGAAAAGATGAAATAAAAATAATTGTGCCACTAGTAAAAGCAATTTAGTCCATACAGAACAATTTACCTGTGTCTTTTACACGATTGCTTTCCCTACAATGGCCTGTCCTATACATAGTCTTTCATTACAGAAACTGAAGTTTCCTTTATATTACATGGTTTTCTAACTGTAAACCTTCAAAGATTTTCCATTTATACTTCATCATAATTATAATCACCTAATAGTTACAAAAGTATGCAAATACCAGTAGTAGTTCAATTTTTAGGTCACTAAAAATCACTGGGAAAGTTTGGTAACAGTTCCAGTCCAATCCTGCAAATTCTGATTTTGGAGTTTGGGCATTGCAATCTCCCTCCTGTGTTTGTTTGTTACTTGTTCATTTGTTTGTTTTCTTTCTGCAGATTCTCTGCTCAGTCATCAGAAAAAATTTTTATTATAAATATTTTATATCCTCATATCCTGGGTTCATCACTTAATCCAGTACATGTATTTTTAATTTAATTACCATGTAATGCAATTTATTTCCTTTCTAGAGTTGATCACAATTTCAAATGATATTATTTATTCCTATTCATTCTCATTTGCTCTTAGGCTCACTTTCTACCTTAGAAAACAAAACAAGCTGGTGCCTAACTAAAGCCTTCTCCCCTACAGTCTAGAGTTCATGGTATTGCAAGGTATTCTGTATAGGGATGGTTCTGATGCTAAGATCCTATTCCCCAATTTGTTCTTGATCTATCAGTAAAGTTGCCATGGACCAATTGCTGAGTGGGAGGAATAGCTGGGACTTCTGAGTCCCTGCAGGTATTCTAGCAGACCAAGAGAGAGAGAGGAAAAAGTTTTTGTCATGCTTCAGAAAGAGAAGAGTCCATCAGCTATGTGCAATCTCTCGTGAAGCAGCTACAGACTGCTTTTACAGACAGGAGTTTGGGGATGCTGATCTAGACCTGAGTGTGGCTGAGCAACTGAAGTTATGTGCAGATTTAGGGAGCTGAGCTGAGAGTACTGGGAAGGGCATGTTAGCCAAGGTTGATTGGAGCTGCCCAACAGTTGAGCCAATAAGGCAAGTTGAAACTGAATAACTGTGTGTCTGTTTTTTTTCATCCACAGATCCAATAGTCTCTGGGAAGGAGGCTGAGACTGTGGTCTATTCCCAGAAGTTAGGCTGGGTAGCAAAAGTTGCATGCAACAATTCTGCATGCTCTTAGAGAAGGAAGAGAAAATATCATGTAAAGTACAAATACTGCCTTCCACAATGGTGATCTGCAAGCAAGATATGGTGGTGCAATAATGGCACAAAAGTGAGAGTAACGAACCACTCTCTGATGGGAATTAAGGCCTACTCTTAAGATGGAACACATGCTTGGCCAAGGACTTGAGACTTAGAAAAGCATTGGTCTAGAGAGAACTAAATATAATTTATTGTTCTTTTAAAGAAGCATACCAATAAAAACTCATAACGACATTATTCTATATCTTTCAATTAGTGTCTTGATCAGCAAACATCAGAAAAGTTGCCTCTTATAATGGATGAGAGCTGTTACAGAGACTCACAAGTGGATAATGTGAAGAAATGGGAGACTTTGAAACACTCAGTCATAAATGGGAAGTATCCATCAAACTTCCCCCCTCAAGGATTTCTATGGAAGGTGAGGTGGAAAGACTTTAAGAGCAAGAGTGGATAGATGACACCAAGAAAACAGTGTCTTCCAGGTCCAACAAGACTGATGTACATATGACTTCAAGAGAATGGTAGTATATGAATGGCCTACACAGATTTCAAACCAGATCAGGTCCCAGGGCTAAGAGGAAAAAGTAGGGACAAGCTTAGTCTCAAGATTTTTAATCTCTATTTACTAATTCTTTAAGAATCCACAAAATATATTTTAGTCATATTCACCTACTCTTCCAACTCTCCCATAGCCATTCTCTGCATCATCACCACCCTTCCCACCTCTCTTCGAGAAGTCTCTTTCTCTCCCCTCCTCCCCCTTCTCCCTCCTCCCCCTCCTTCCCCTTATCCTCTTTTTACCTTCTCCCATTTCTTCTTTTCCATTGATTCCAATTTGTAAAATCCAATTAGTCTTGGTGCGGTCAACCGACCAGGAGCATACCATTAAAGCAAACTGACTCTTCCGATCTTAGTAGTGACCAAATGCCAACGGCATTTCTAGTTGGATTTTTGCCCACTTTTCTGCTTCTATCCTATGATTTTGCCTGGCTTGAATCATGCAAGTCTTGATAATACTGTCACAATTGTTGTGAGTTCACACATGTAACTGTCCTTGTTATTTTTTTTCTGGAAAACAATGATTTCTTGATGTTGCCTACCACCTCCTGCTCTTGTAATCTTCACATCCCTTCTTAAAAAACGATCTCTGAATCTTACAGAGAAGAGTTTGATATGTATGTACCATTTAAGATTAAGCATTCCACAGTCTCTAATTATCTGCAGATTGTCCAGTTGAGGGTCTCTGCATTGTCATCTGTTGTAAGAAGATTCAGTGATAAGGGTTGAGAGATGTTCTAATATGTGGGCATGCAATAAGGACATAAGTTTTTCTTTAATACTGTCAATTTAGCAAAATAACAGTGTTGCATTCTCTCATACACTCATGACCATCTAACCCACAGGTCGTCCACAGGTTCTTCCTATATCAGTAGTGACCAAATGCCAGTAGCCATTGCTAGTGGGATTTTTGCCCAGTTTTCTGCTTCTATCCTATGATTTTTGTCTGGCTTGAATCATGCAAGACTTGATAATGTCACAATTGTTGTGACTTGGTCCCTCATCAGTTTCAAGTTGAGCATGCCTTAGAGCCAATCAGAAAGTGCTTGGCTACCACCACAACATTTATGCCACTATTGTTACAGTGGATAAGTATTGTCAGGAAGTTGCTGTTACCACTTACATGGTTCACAACTGTATGGGACTGATGATTTCCTTTCTCCTCCATAGTGGACACAGCACTGTTTAGCAATATGAAAGCTAGCCTGTAGAAATGAAGTTTTGAGATGAGGACTAGTTTAAGTTCTCCATGCTCAGTGTCTCAAATATATGTTGTCTTCAATAATAGGAACATGCTACTAAGTTATAGAGAGTAATCAGAACTATTGTCAATAGCCTATAATACTTGGTTTATGGAACATCATTGGCCAACACTCAAAAGTAGGTAGACAGTTCCTTGTGCTAAGGTTTGATGTGGGGAGCGGGTGTGGCGGCAGTCCCAAGATGGCACCCGGGACTGCAGCTAAGTCTCATGACTAGCACCTGACTTCCTCACACACCAGAAACTAGCCACGTCCACTGTGAGAGCTGCACAGGGGCACCATGACGCAAGATCAGGCCATGTGACGTGGACCTATGAACTGAGATTATGCAGTCTGGACTGAGGAGGAGGAGTTGAGAGAGGATATAAGGGAGTGTGCTCAGGAGGAAGGGAAGAAAAGAGAATTGCTGCTTGCATGCAGAAAGAAAGGTTCCTGAATAAACTGCTTTGAGAAGAACGTTGTGGTGTCGCTCCTTTCTGCGGGAGGTTTGTATTTGTTGAAGCCTCTAATGTGGAGTTAGGATTTGTGCTGGGTCTGAGACAAGGATCTAGTTTCATTCTTCTACATGGTAGCTACCCAGTTAGACCAGCAACATTTGTTGAAGAATCTGTCTTCTGTCTAGTCTGTAGTTGTGTCTTTTTGTGAAAACTCAGGTGGCCATGGCTCAGGGAAACTAACTTACCTAGAAAAAAAATCGCAACCTGTTGAGCTGCTTTCAAAGCTGTCTCTAGATTTCATGAGCAATCATTTATGCTTGGGTGATCTTTGAGAAACCTCTGTTCTTCAACAAAAACCTCTTACCCCTACTCCTGTAAATGATGCCAATGAAACATATATTGATTCACCAAGTTGGACTTCGGTAGTATCCACACGGTAGTCTAACATTTGATATCTTATCTGGGGTGAGTAGATGTTTTTAATATTTCCCAGGAATAACATCACATGTATGGCTATTTATTTTCCATCTTATAATATTGACTCTCCACTTAAGTTTAGCATACCCACTTATAAAATACTAGTTATGATGAAATGTTGATAGATAACCAGAATTTCAATTAAAAACACTGCAACTAGTTTTTCATTGATTTAATGCAACATCCAATATGAGCCATAATTATTTTAACTAAATTAATATTGGTCAAAACTACATAGAAAAAAATTAATTAATGTTTATTTTTCAGTTTTATGCAAATTTAAATAACTTATTTCCACTCAATTTACATAGTCAGAAATGCTAATAAACATGTCACATATTGGTGACTTAATGGCTATTATTTTAAGGTTAATATGTTAGGAAATACAATATGACAACAGTTAAAACCAGTAAGTAGAAAACATGTATTTCTCAAAAAAGTTGGTTTTCTTTTTTATATTAAAACTTATGGTAAGCACCCAACTAGTAATTCTTCTAAACTTATTAAATGAAGCAGAATAAAACCATGGATAAGTCTATTTCATTTCCCAGGAAAGGGATGGGAAGCACAGTATTTCATCGGAGACCCTGGTCTTACAATTATCATTCCCATTATTTCACTTTCAGTTTAGGCATCTGAACAGTCAATGCTTATATTTTGTCCTCAAATCCCAAACTCCACAGACAATTACAAGCATCTAATCTTATCTTATAATCATAGACATCAATGAGATCACATTCCAAAATACTCGTATATATAACAGTAAGAATGGTGTAAACTTCTCAGAACTGCACCTTATGCATAGTATGTGTAATTGTGTTCTCTTCTTTCAAACTGCCAAAAACAGGACTCATTGGACTCATTGGATATGTACATAGACTCCATATTTGACTTCAGTCTTAGAGGATTGAAAATATTTCTACTCAACTTTTCGAATACGAGCTTCCTATGACCACTCAAGAGAATAAATCACACATTGTGGAGTAAGAATATTAGAGATTCCAACACAACACGTGGAAATCGCTGATGTTTCTGGCCTTTGGAAATATTGCTGTCTTTTCCATGTCATTGTTAGTAGATTAACATGCCTTTACCCCTCTAATCAAAATTTATAGTAGATTTTTCCTTACACATTCTGATCACAATAGAAGTGGTATTAGAATATTTTCAATCATTCCCCTTCTACAAACATGAAAACCCTTCTCCATTTTTTTTCCACTAGTGGCAGGCCACCTCCATTTTAAAGTCTTTCTGCTATTTCCACAATCCAAATTTTATTACTATGAAAAAGGACCTCATAGCCTGCAGGTAATGTTAACCCAGACTTTCAAGCTAGTGTCGAGCAGTGACTTCTATTTTTTTTCCCTCCAGTGAAAATAGATATCAGAACTGTTAGGATGTGGGAAAGGTCTTGCAATGCTTCTTAGGAAAAAAAAAATATTACTTTGGTTAATCCAATTTTTCCTAGAACAAGAGGCTAACGGCAACCAGATACTGAGAATGAAAGCACTTGCTCATTTTAAGGCTGAGGTGTCAGGTCGTTTTGCACATAAGCTGCTATATAAGACAAGACCATGATTGTCTAGGGGCCTTGAAATATCAAAGTGTTCATACCTATCATGGCTGTTGTTTAAAGTATTTGACCTTTTAATACTTCTAAATGCTCTTTTAAATCCCTATTTTTAAGTATATGAAATAAAACCTTAATATTTTAAGTTCTTTAATCATAATATAATCTACATTATCTCTAAATAATGAAATGTGCTCTCACAGAGTAAATCAAGTATAATAAAATCATTGTCCTTCCCTATTAGTCCAAAGTGACTTTCTCATATGTATTTAATACCTACCTGCTCTTATACAGAGTCTCTGATCACATTAGTTATTAAAAGATCAAACTAAGTGTCCTTGTTTGGAAAAAGTCAAAATAATTTACAATTTTAAGATGTGAAATGGGTTTCCATACCTGATTCTTGTTTAGGTGAGGTATCTGCTCAAGAACTTCCCCTGTAGTGAGGAAGAGGCCACTATGTCTTAGAAAGAATGTCTCTCCCACTAGTCTTCCTTGTTCCTTCTAACTATTTATGTTTCTTCCTATGTAAGGCTATATATATATATATATATATATATATATATATATAGAGAGAGAGAGAGAGAGAGAGAGAGAGAGCATATAAATCTTGTATGAATCTATATTTTAAAAATAAACTAGGCAATGCCAACCAACCGGAGCTTCAGGACTAAGCCACCCATGGACTGACCCTGGACTCTGACCTCAAATGGTTGCAATGAATATCCTAGTAAGAGCACCAGTGGAAGGGAAGCCCTGGGTCCTGCTAAGACTGAACCCCTAGTGAACTAGACTGTTGGGGAGAGGGCAGCAATGGGGGGAGGTTTGGGAGGGGAACACCCATAAGGAAGGGGAGGGGGGAGGGGGATGTTTGCCCGGAAACCGGGAAAGGGAATAACACTCGAAATGTATATAAGAAATACTCAAGTTAATAATAATAAAAAAAAAAAAACTAGGACTATGCTAAAAGACTTGTATGACCTGACTTCCTGATGCAAAAAGTGTTGTAATTTAGGTGGCATCTATTAAAATAGTTTCAAAATTTTATTTTTAAAGAGAGATAGAAATCATAGATCTTTTTCAGAAGAAAAAGATAGACAGTATGTTATCATGTTATCATGTTTTGATTAAATCCAGAAATATATAGAGATCAGGAATTTTCTACAAAAAGACTTTCAATGTTATTCAATGTTATTTAAGTGTATAGTCATACTTTTTAATCTTGTATTCATGCACATATATATCATTCAGTGCCCATGCATACATGCTTATGTAATAATAAAGACAATTTTTGTAAATCACAAAACCAGAAAAGGAGTCATAGATTTCTTATACTTAGAACATGAGAATTTGTTTTGGCATTCACCCACATTTCATAATTGAAAAGTTCAAAATGAGAATATATAATGAATAAATTTAATGTAAAATTTAGCCGTATGGGGCTGGAGAGATAACTCAGTGGTTAAGAGCACTGGTTCCTCTTCCAGAGGTCCTGAGTTTAATTCCCAGCAACCACATGGTATATATTTATGAGCTAAATTTTAGCTCTGAACTCAAGTAATAAGCATAAAAATAAACTTTTTGAAAATTTAACAAGATACACACACACACAGACACACACAGATACATACATACCAACACACACAAAGACACAGACACATACATAATTACACATACCAACACACGGAGAGACACAGACACACACGCAGATGCAAACACAGAGAAATATACACAGATATATACAAACATGCATACACATAGATACACGCACAGACACACACAAACACACACACACACACACACACACATAATGAACTTTGCTTAACTCAAATAAAAGACACCTGGTTTCAGGACAAAAGCTGGTTCATTTTTAGCTTTTGAAAAAGGTAAATTTAGTCTGGCAGTTTTTCGAAAGAGAATTAGGAGAGCTTGTAAACACAGTCTTTAGAACGAAATTCCCTGAAGTAGATGTGGGCAAGGATTCTGTCTTGAACTCCTCTCCAACTGTATTTTCTTGAAACTGCCCTCCTATTCTGGGTACCTGCATATATATCCTCCTTGCTGGATAAAACCAGACACCCTTATGTGGCCACCAGAATGTCCTTATCTGCAGTATCGGCCAAACACTCTAATTTCCACCCTATTTCATTCTACACTTACCTCTGTCTTCTCTTTCTCTCCCAGTCCTCCAGTCCACAGCTATACGAGAACTGCCAACCTCCTTATCTCATTACTTTGCTACCTCCCATTCTCATCCCTCCAGAGAAATCAAACCCAGGAAAGGTCCTGCGAAGTGACTATATCTAAGAAACACGTTGCTCCTTTCAGTATGACTACACATACTAATTAAGTGACCACCCCAACACCCTATTATTCAATAGCCTATAGGAATTTGATTTACCTTGTCCACATATTCTAATGTTTGCACCCCTTTTTCAAATTTGTTCTAGAAAGGCACTTCTATCATTCAGGAATAATCATACTGCTCCTTTCATTTGAAATGTACATATCCCATTTATGTTTTCTTGTAATTATTGATCTGTACTATTTTAGACAGATTTTGTTGAGGTTAATAGTGCTAAGTCACTAAAATAAAGAAAATTCTGAAATTTATTCACTCTTAATGTATTATTTCTATTTTGATAGGTGAAACATTAAGAGCTTACATATCTTATACATATATCGATCTCTTACGTCATGCATAGTTCATGAAGAATTTTTGCATTCATCAACTCATCAACTTTTATCTACGTGTAACATTCTATCAGCTACTAGAAAAATTCACTGCAGTATTGGATCAACAGTTAAATCTTGTGAGCTCAGAAAGAGCGGTTCAGACAAGTTGCTTTAGGAAATGGTTTTAAATGGAAAATTAACACAGTACTAAATAATACATCACAAATCTAATGACTACAAGCTAAGTGAAATACCATTGATTCATAAAAAAATTCGGATTTTTTCAACACTGCAGCTAAGTAGAATGTCATATAATAAAAAAGAATTGTAACTTATTAAGAGTCAAAGCCAACAAACATGTAAAACACGAGGATGGTAAATAGTACACTAAAATTTCCAACTACCATCTATACACCTGCATGTGTTGAGACATATGTATTTGCTACACATAGGCTATATAAAATTTTTATTGAGGTAGTTACAAAACTCTCTTAAGATGAAAAGAATAAATACAACTGTGTTTTTCAAGTGTGTATGCAAAGTCAGTTGAATATGCCTACATGTTTTTAAGCACATAAGGATAACTTTAAAAACAATAGAGGACAGAGAAGGAAAAAACTGAATAAGAGATTTTCAAAGATGCTTATTCTGAAGAATCTTAGTTTCCTTGTTGCTGGTTTTGTGTTTTCACTGCACTGGGGCATGGCAACTGACTCTTCACACATTGAAACTTTTGTTTTCATTACTAGTCGTGAAAGTTAAACCAAACCAAAAATCATTTTACAACAAACTTTTCAGTGAACTGCCGCTGATGTATTATAAGACTCATCCAAAGTTGATTTTCATAGAAACTCAGCATTAGAGATGACCTCAGAATCCAATTCATAATATTCCCTCATGCTATACATGTGTGTGTCTTCTTTTATGACAATTAAACCAGTGATCATTCCAAATACACTTGAATGCTCCTATTAACAAAAATGTTAAGTATTCACCAGGGTGAATGTGTAATAAAATGTGGAGAAAGCAGAAGCTGCAGATTGTGATGAGAGTCTAGGAAGTTCTCCCTTCCCTGTTCCTGTGACAAGAAGCTACCAGTGCCAGATTCCTCCTTGATGTTTCCAAAAGCACTGAGGCTCTAAAGCTGCAAACTCTCTCAACCAAGAGACACCTGCAGTGATCTACAACCGCTGAGCTGATGCTCAGAGCCACCTCACTCCTGTCTTTTCTACTTCTGCCTCACAAATAACGACATCCATCTGCTTAATCATTGTTTGCATGGATAACCTTCATAACCAGATATTCTAAGAAATGCTGCTTTTAGGTTTCAAGTCCCTGCACAATAGAATAAAAAAAAATAAGGAACTGAATTATAACCTACAACATTCTACAGAAGCAGCAAAATGAAGCAATTGTTCTACCCTCAGGACATATTTGATTCTGTCATAGTCTAAGTTTCATTTCTATGGCTGTGATAAAATATCCCGACAAAAGAAATGTCACAAGAGAAAAGGGGAGTTATTTCAGCTTATAGTTCCAGGTCATAGTCTGTCATAGCAGGGTAGCTACAGTGGCAAGAGCTTAAAGCAGATGTACACATCACATCTACAGTTGAGAAGTGAGAAACATATGCATGTTCTTGGTCGTTGAGAGATGGATTTCTCTAGTTCAATACAGTCTGGACTCCTTGACTAGGAAATGATGACTCCCAAAGTGGGCTGAACCTCCCTTTATCAATTGACTTAACCTATAGGCAATCCCATAAAGGCAATCCTCACTGAGATTCTCATCCCTGATGATAGCAGCAAGTTAATAAGCTAATAATTACAGATAATAATCACAGAAATGTTCTAGACACAATCCAAGCAATAGTTACTTTAAAATGTCCAAAGACACATCGTAGTACTTAGCAGGTTTAAATTTCTTTATTCTTCAATTTTATGTGATTTAAGTAACCATAACATGATATACAGGGAACAGCATACTTGCACAATGTTTCATTTAACATTTTATTACTATATTTATTACTATATTTCAACCAAATCAAAGAGATAATATGAGAAAGACAAAATATGTCATTTTTAGATACCAATTATAATTTTATACACCTTGCATTCTTCTTCAAAGATTTTGTCTTTTCAGTCATAAATATAAGACATATGGAAAATGCTGAATTTGATTAAGAAAGGAATGCAGACACAATGATACAAGAAATACAAAAATGTTAAATATGTTGAAAGATTGACATCAATGAAGTAGACATAATCAAACAAATCCATTCTTTATACAAATATATACACCTATTGGTTCCTAATGGCTTCACAGAATGTCAAAGTCATGATGTTAAATACAATGTTTAGAGGTCAGATATTATGAATTGGAGAAAGCTTTCATCAATCTGTCCAGGATTAATAAAGAAATGACACAGCAACTCCTGACGGAGTTGATGATACAACAATTCCCTCTCTTTCTTCTGAATATACTTGATGATTATTGCATTTATTCAACCCTGAGGAAGAAGCATAATAGACAGCATTTTGACAAAACCATCTGTTAACCTCAGTGATAAATGAAAAATATACTTTAGAAGTTAAGAATTTACATAAATGCTCTAAGAAGGAGGGAGGGGGTAGTCTGTGGGAAGATAGCAGGAGTCAAGATAGATGAAAAGGTAAGCTAAGTGGCTAAGGGCTGCCTAGAAATCAGTCCTTTAGGTAAATGTAGACTTGCTACCTGCTGCAACCAAGGGCATGCTCACATTGGAGCACCCTCGGCTTTGTACTACCTTTCATGCTTCAGAGAAAACATCATAGAGTAGGAAGTAAATTATGTCTATGGATGTCAGAACTTGTGGGGTACCCAAGAATAGTTCCAAGTTCATGTTTCCCAGAACAAGAAATTATAGAGACATGATATCTAGATAATAGAAGCAGGAGCAGTTTATTAGAAAAAGTTATTCTTATATCGGAGAACCACTAGCCTCAGCTCAGGTAAAAGGATGAGTAGTTCACACAGCCCAACTGCACAAAAGATGGCAGCTTCTATGTCACACGGTGTGGGCTTTTCGTGTCAATTGCACAGTGGGATTTCTCACACATGTTTTCTTTTTCTCATAACTCTTCATAATACTCCAAACATCAGATGTCTCATTAGCATCTTAAATCTCTACCCAGAGGTGTACATTTCAGTAGTATAATGATTCACAAGTCACCTTAGATACTCTGCAGCGTCGCTGTCCCGACCTATGTGCCTCTAACCAGTCCTAGTTGGGCTTAGTAGATCCCAGACTTCCTCTCTGTTTATATGTTTTTCTTTACACAGATTTCATAGCATTCATGCCAGCCATTCTCGATCTGCTTCTCTATCCTATTTCCCTGTCTCAATAATCAACAGTCTACTTTTCAAACATTGAATTCATATGGCAGCCTCAAAACATCTACTACTTTCAGAGATTCAGGGAAAGACAATTTTACATATTCATTCTCAAGTCCATTTTATTTTGTGTGACCTAAGGGTAAAGAATGACATATGATCCCTTTAGAGTAATCTTGGGAAGTAAGTTGGACAATGATTTCTTGGAAGAGTGTACTTTACCTACACTGATTATGTTCTCTGACCAGTAGACTCTTCAATATATGAAGTCAAGGTGTTTACCAACATTAGCAGTTACTGTAACCCTTAGCAGGCAGGCATGTGGGTAAAGTCTACCAGTCCTCAGCTGGCTAAGCACCCCTTCTTTAAACAAGGTTAATCAGAGGGTCTACTCTTGGCCAGGTTGTAAACAGCACAGAGGAAATATGCAAAACAAACCTGTTTGACAGTTATCATCAAGCATATGATAAAATATGAGAGGCCACAGCATAACTGATGTGTAAGAGGCTTGCAGGATCTTGCTCCCCATTACTCAGCTTTTAGTTAAACTGTTTTTGACCAATTAGCCACCTCCATAGTGCTGTTTGCCTCTTCTGCGTTACAATGGACTCTTTCTCGGTTCTTCGATTATCTCAACCACAGGTTGATCTATGGTTCTTCAGTAACCTCTACAGCAGATTGCTGACACTTGTCTACAAGGTTAACAGCTTTTAGTGGCAAAAGAATCTCTTGTTTTATATTTATGAAGGACTTTTCCCTGTCAGCAACCCCATTTTCCCTCCATGTCTCTGCATGGGCATATAACAATAAAGAAAGATTTTAAAAGCCAGGACAAATGTTCATGATTTTTCCTTTTGTCCTTTAGGCAGAAGTTTCAGCAGATGATGCCTGTGACTTGATTTACCCCGGTGAGACTCACCATGGCACATTCAGCCTATTTTTCACTCTGGACGATATATTTCTGCCATAGTGTACCCTTCTTACTCCAGATTGAACAGTGATTCATTTTTTAGGTTAGGTCAGCTAGTATAAATCTGAAAACAGACTAGTCACAAGAATGTTCAACTCCCCAGTCTCAAAATGTTAACAAGCCTTTATGACATCATAAGAAATATCCAAGACAGTAACTTGTTATTGATTATTCATTCCCCTGTCATTCTGAGGTGTCCTTCAGCCTCCAGAATCACTTCAACATGATAAGAATTTAAACCTTCAGTAGAGTTATCTTCCTAGTCTACTTTACCAAAAGAACAGTTGGTGATGTCACCCTTAATTGGGTCATTCCTTTGAAGTTCTGTCTAGCTTCTTTGAAAGACCAACTAGTGATCATGGACAGGGCCTTGCTCCTGGCAGAACATCAATGACTATTCCATTTTCCTTTACTGCTAAAAAAAACCAGTGGAGGTTTTGTTAGGTTAAGTGTTCCCAAAGAGTTGTCTGAATCAAATCCTCTTTGATGACCTAGGTAGCCTTCTGCATCTTAAAGTTCATTTCAATGAGTCAATTCTTGGCCTTTTAATTACCTCAAGAGGAATTGGGAATCCATATTTGGCAAACCCTACCATTTGCAAGAAGGAACAGTAGTATTGTTTGGTGACCAGGAGACTCAAACTATAAACAATCTAAATGTGGTCGGTTTGAATTGCATAATTTCTGAATTAAGAATTGCATAATTTCATAATTAAGAATTGCTCCTTGGGGAGAATCATGCCTTTTCTTGGATAAGTTTGAATCTTCTCTCTGACAAAAAAAATATACTATCTTACTAGTATTAACATTAGATGCTTCCCAGATGAGACTCCATATCAAGAGATCCTTTATACACTATGAAATGACTTCCTCATTTAACATCGAATTTCTATGATCCCTTTCTCACTCCCTGGCAAAGTAGTGTGGACTATCTCCAATCCTCTAAGGATGTGCCATCCTTACCATGTATTGTTGTTATTTCCTATTAGGAAGACTTTCCCATTCAAAATCAATAAAAAAAAATTATGAGTCTTAGTATAGTCAAATAGAGAAGCTTGTGAACTTTTAGATCTAATACTGATAATCAGTGAACATAAACTCAGCAATATTCTTTTCTTCCCTTGAGTGATGCCTCTAGTTGTAATCAACAGGCTTAGCTGTTGCCTTTCTCATTGCCCTTAGTAGGGAAACCCACTGGTTCTATTCTCCAAGTAATTTCTAAGTTTTCCTTAGATTTCAACAGGTTAATTTATTCTAAATGGCACCATAACCATATGTTTCCTTTAATTCAACCATTTCTCTTAGTGATAAGTGTGCGCTGTGTCTAGGAATATGGAACTCCACTATGGATATATTGGATATATCAAGGACTAAAAATGGAGTTCAAGAGTTAGGTTTTGCGGAAGCAGTCATAGGCACTAGGTTAGGAAATAACTTGTTTCCCCTGGAGAGGTTGTTATAATCTGAAGTATCATGCAAAATATCCAAGCTTTGCTCATCTCCATTTGCTTTGACTCTTTGAAACATTTACAGGGTAATGACTCCAAATATAGAGTCAAAAAAGTGTAAATCACCAGATCTCAGAACATTTCTTTTGTGGTCTGAAGAATTGACTGAGCAATTAAGAGCACTGATCGCTTGCTTGCCCAGAGGTCCTTAGTTCATTTCCTCGCAACCACATTGTGGCTCACAACCATCTGTAATGGGATCCGATGCCCTATTCTGGTGTGTCTGAAGGCAGCTACAATGTACTCATATGCCTAAATTAAATAAAAATAATTTTAAAAAAGATGATGAAGAAGGAAAACAAGGAGAAAGAGAAGGAGAAGTAGAAGAACCAGGCAGCTTACATTGTCAGAAAGGGAAAATCTGCATTACCAGTGAAAGATTTAGACAACTGTAAGTCTCAACGATTCCTGCCTCCCAAGAGTCTTTAACAGAGGGAGATATAAGTTTAAGCCTATTCAACAGAAGATCTTTAGCCCGTTGAATCTCAGAACTAGGGCTTTCCATCAAGAACACGACTCTTGAATGGTAGAACTAAATTTACATATGACATTAGAAAACTGACAACCTTAAAGCTAAGCACAGAGGGTAGAAAATAAGTTAGGGGAGGGAATTTCAGGAAATGGGGAGTAAACCATCATGGTTATCCTTCTTTGTTGTATACATGTAAGTAACATAAAGCTTATATTGTTCGAATCTATCTTGTTCCAGGGAGGGCATTTGTTTTCGTCTTGCATGACACAGTTAACATTGTATGTCTTGAAGCTTCCCAAACATCCTGGTGGTTTTATTTGCCTTAGTGTGCCTAGCAAAGACAGCAGATAGAAGAGAATAGAAAGAAAAGCACAGCCATGGGATGAAGTGTGAGCTCTCCTTCCTACCCAGAGGACTTACCTCCTACTCAGGCTTTCCAGATGATACTGTGGAATATCCTAACCAGTCAGGATTTCCAGATACTTGGAGATACCGAGTAAGAAGGGGTGGAGATTTGGGTCAGCGGATAAGGACACTTGTCATACAAGTATTAGGATATGAGTTCAGATCCCTAACACCCATGTAAAATGCTAGGTGTGTTTCCAAGCATGTCTTTAGCCCTAGTACTTAGGAGCAGTTGGAAACAAAGAGAATGGCTTGGAGCTTGCTGAACACCAATCTAGCCCAAGGTTTAATGCAAGACCATGCCTCAATAGAAAAGAGAAGGGAGTGGATGGAATTGCAAAGCTCTTCTCCACTGGAAGACTTTTCGACGTGTTCCTGCTCCAGCCAGCAGGTGTCTACAGGTGTACACTGACAGACGTCATCAGTTGGCAATCCATGAAGCATCAGTGATTTCAGAGTAATTGTCTAAGAAGAATAAATTAGTCAAAGTGTTTCTTGCCAGCTTTCTTTCAGAAAGCTCTCTTTCTCTCATTCTGGGTTTGCTGCACCAATTTAGTAGAGCTCTTCCAATGAAGAAAGGGGCTTAAAGTCAAAGCAACTCTATTTGCATATGTGGAGAGGAATACCACACAGCATCTGAAGAGTGATAACTGCTCTAATCCCTGTTGCTGTCAAGCCACTAATGTTTCTAGAGTCATCCTATTGCCATAGTAACAAAACTATAAAGTGTTTCAAGGAAAGAATAAGTTTCCGTGCTCAGAGTCAAATGTTTATGAGTTGGATCTTTAAGCTAAATGTTATGTAAATAACTTCCCCAGCATATACTTTAGTAAGGAAAGCAAACTTCATGACAGGATTCACTCTTGATGAGGTACTACTCTTACGCGTATTGCCTAATTTGCTGCTATTACAAAACTTAGAGAAAGCAGTCCTTTCTACCAGTTAGAAAATAAATGTGATATTTAGTACTTCCCCAAACTGTGAAGCAATTGCACTATTAGCTATCTTCATATCACATCATTTGGAAAAGGCCTTACTCAGCTATGAAATAATGAAGCAGACATTTGTACACCCCTCTGATCCTAAACACTATGCCTGGTCACTTTTCTTACAGACTTTTATTTTCTAGAACAGTCATGACTTCAATTAATTATATTACTCTAGCAGACACCTTAGGAAATATTAGCATATTTTATGAATATGTTTTAATCATAATGGCATTTTAAAAATTCACTGGAAAATAAGTTAGCATCAAGAATCTATTTTATGACAGATACCTGGATGATAACAAAAGTGATGTTTATTTAATTTCACTTAGGAAAGAAAGATGTTTGATACTTGGTGGGTGAAAAAAAGGTAACAAATACAGAAAGTGTTCCATCATTAATCCTCAGAGTTAAAAAATCAACCCTGATATACAGCAAGAATCGTGGGAATTTTAAAAGTTAGATAATGAGTCATGTGCCATAGAGTAAGTCATGGAGGATGGGATTGAAGCAGAGCTTTACTGTTTTCCTGATGCCCTTGACACACTCCTCCTGGCAAGGATAATTACCCTGTCTTACATTGCCTTCCGAATACTCATAGTCTTCAAAATAGCACCCCCAGAATACATAATTCAGCATGTATTTACAGTTTATCCTTTCTCTTACATATTTGCTTGGTATGTGTAATACTCTCCTAATTACCCCATATCTGGTTATATTTTTAACACAAAGGGGACTTTCATTTTCTTTTTAGGCAATCATAGAATGACACTAAGGGGAATAAAAACTATGGAAATAAACTCATATTTAATTAATCAAGAGGTTATAATTCTCTAAATCGTAAAAATAAAGGAAAATCTTGAATTGACACCATAAACTGGCACTTTCAATTCAATTCATTTAGTAATTACTTATACTTTACACAAGTCTATTCAATTTTTAGTCTCTTCACTAATTTGAGGCCCCTCTGTTTGGCAGCTATGACTATTTTTTTAAAGTCATTTTAACTGCCTTTCTCTTCATAACAGAGAATAATGGTGTGTTTTGAAATCAGGAGGATTCTGTGATAAAATGATATATTGAACGGTATACAATAAGTTATGTCTCATTTACCCTTCTGTGAAAGAACCAGCTTGAAGTTTCAGTAGCAGCTAGAAAGTTACAGCGCCATCCTTTTATTAATATATCATAGGTAGATCCCGTGGCAGGAGCAGCCTGCACCTGTATTCCAGAACCAGCTGTTCCTACTAAAATTAATGTCTGTAGAATCCTGGCTGGCAGCAGATGATAGAGCCATTAATCAAAAATGGACAAGTTTACCAGGGTTTCAAGGTTTGATACAATTGTAATTTGTTCATCATGAGTATCCTGGGGAATACAGATAGAAGAAAGAATTAGATAAAATTCACAGTGAAACAAAGCCAACCTTTTGTGATACTAGCACAAATCCATGTGCTCTTTCTTCCTTACAAAGTCTTGATTTCCTTGTCATGTACGCAGTCTTTCCCACTTGTGTACTCTATACAGATGTATGTCTTACTTAGGGTAAGTTAATTGATCTGACATGCACTTGGGAAAATGAAGTGTAAAGTAGTCTATCTTCTTCTGCTTCCAGTCAAGATGGAAAAACAGGAACCAGATTTATCTCTTTTTTTCCTGAAGTTACTTTTAAAAATTGAGAAAAATATAAGGAACCAGTTTTCAGTCACCAGGTATCTTTGAGAGATGTCAAATGAAACCGAGCATTTTAACAGCACCCATGACTTCCCAAAACGGCCTCCAGGAAACTGAGTGGGGACCACAAGGAGCTTGTAAATCTCTTTGAGACAACTGAATCGGAACAATGGAAGGCCAGACAGGCTGGTGTACACAGGGGAAACAGAATCCCTAGAAAACAGGTCTGTATTGAGAAGGAGCTCAAGAGTTTGTGAAGTGTCCAGATCAAGTTTCCAGCTAAGTACCAAGGAATGCAGGCACGTGATAAAACTACAGGCAGTCAGAAGCATAGACAACCGTTCTTATAACCCACATAGGGATGTGGAGCATAAGTAATTTAGTAGGCAGAGAACAAAACCACTAAAAATCAGAGTGATTGGCAGAGTATTCATGAAGAATTTTCCCTCAGAATTTGAAAGTATTAATCTTCAATTAACTTTGTTCTTGAAGTAAGTACAGAAACTTAAAGGTAAAAATAAAAGTCTCCTGTGTAGCTTAGTCATATCCCAAAGCAAGGGTCAATGTAGTAACACCTAAGTCAAAATGAAATGCTATTTTCTCAACCTATTAAATCAGAGCTCCAAGAACCAAAACAGTTAGCACCGTACTTACTATTGGAAGACCAAATATTTCATGGCAGATAACAGAAAAAAGACAAAAACACTCCTCCTTACTCAATTCTATTTAAATTGTATCAGACTTAAAGGTTCAAGAAGTGAGGTAAAAACATACATAAAAAATAACTAAATTGAAAAGAAGAAGAAATATTCTCCTGTTAGAATTATAACAAGATTACCAAGGTTTCAACAGAAAAATAAACAGTATTTTCATAGGCCAACCATCAATAATAAAATCTTTAAGTAAAAGCAATTTAAAGGTAGGATATAAATACATAACACTTGAAGATAAAACTGACAAGGTACGCAGCGCTTAGGAATCTTTCAGGCATCCTCATGTACAGAAAACTACAAAACACATCAAAGATAAAATTTAAGTTTGCAGTGCCACCAGCAATGGAGGAATGTTCCCCCTTTTGCCACATTCTCGGCAGCATGTACTGCCACTTGAGTTTTGATCTTAGCATTTTGATGGTATAAGATAGAATCTCAGGGTCATTTTGATCTGCATTTCCCTGATCACATTGAACATTTTCAGTGCTTCTTGATCATTCGAGATTCCTTTCTTGAGAATTCTCTGTTTAGCTCTGTACCACATTTTTAATTGGGTTATTTGGTTTATTACAATCTAACTTCTTGAGTTCTATCCATACTTTGGACATTAGACCTCTCTTTGATGTAAGGTTAGTGAAGATTTTTTTCCCAATATGTAGGCTGTGTTTTGTCCTATTATCAGTGTCCTTTGCCTTACAGAAGCTTTTCCGTTTAATGAGGTCCCATTTATCAGTTGCTGATCTTAGAAACTGAGCCACTGGTGTTTCATTCAGAGAATTGTCTCTTGTACCAATATATTCAAGGAAGTCTCCCACTTTCTCTTCTATACATTTAGTGTATCTAGTTTTATGTTGAAGTCTTTGATCCAATTGGACTTGAGTTTTGTGCAGAGTGATAAGTATGGATCTATTTGCATTCTTCTATAAGTAGATATCCAATTAGACCAGAAGCATTTGTTGAAGAGGTTTACTTTTCTCCATTGTATGGTTTTGGCTTCTTAGTGAAAAAGCAAGTGTCCATAGATGTGTGGTTTGTTTCTGAGTCTTATTCAATTCCATTGATCAAGCTGTCTGTTCCTATAGCAATACCACGCTGTTTTTATCACCATTGCTCTGTAGTATAGCTTGAGATCCTGGATGGTGATTCTTCAGATGTTCTTTTACTGTTCAGGATTGTTTTAGCTATCCTGGGTTTTTTGTTTTTCAATATGAAGTTGAGAATTGGTCTTTCAAGATCTGTTTTTAAAAAGTGTGTTGGAATTTTGATGAGAATTACATTAAATCTGTAGATGTACATTAAATCTTGCTTTTGGTAAGATGTCCATATTCACTATATTAACCCTACTAATCCATGAGCCTGGGAGATCTTCCTATCTTCTGATATCTTCTTCAGTTTCCTTCTTCAGGGACTTGAATTTCTTACCAAATTGGTCTTTTACCTGCTTGGTTTCATAGAAAAATGGAAATAGTTCTACCTGAAGACCTAGCTATGCTGCTCCTGGGCACATACCCAACAGATGCTCCTCCATACCACAAGAACACATGCTCCACTTTGTTGACAGCAGCTTTATTTGTAATATCCAAAAGGTGAAAATAACCCAGGTATCCCTCAACGGAAGAATGGATACAGAAAATGTAATTCATGTACACAGTATGCTACTATTCAGCTATTAAAAGGAAGGACACTGTGAATTTTGTAGGCAAATGGATGAAACTAGAAAAGACCATCCTGAGTGAGGTAACCCAGATCAAAAAAAGACACGCATGACAGGAGCATAGCATAACTGTCCTCTGAGAGTCTCAGCCCAAGAGCTGACTGAAACAAATGCAGATACCTACATCCAAAGATTGGACAGAGTTTCTGGACTCATATGGAAGAGTTGGGGGGAGGGGATTGAAGCTCCTGAAGGAAATTGGAACTCCCTAGGAAAGCCAACAGAGTCAACTCAGCTGAACCCATTGCAGGCTTTCAGAGACTGAGCCACCAACCAAAGAGCATGCATGGGCTGGGCCGAGGTAGGTATCAAATGTATGTATCAAATGTACTCTCCAGTCTCCATGTGGGTCCCCGAACAAATGGAGCAGGGCTGTCCATAAAGCTGCTGCCTGTCTGTGGAATCTATTGCTCAACTGGGCTGCCTTGTCTGGCCTCATTGGGAGAGGCTATGCCTAATCCTGCAGAGAATTGATGCTCCAGGATGATGGGATACTCAGATGGAGCCCACCAACCTCTCAGAAGAGAAGGGAAGGGGCAATGGTGAAGGACTTCTTGAGATAGGGACAGAGAATGAGGCAGCAATTGGGATGTAAATGCACATATGAATGAATGAATGAATGAATGAATGAATGAACAAAAGAATAAATGGAGAAAAATAAAGAGAATCAAGAAATAAAATTTAAAAAATTGAAATAAGCAAAGATATGAGTATACAATGTTCATGAATTGGAAAATCTATTAGCTTGTATGTTCTTCAACTTACTATTACATTCCATTAAATGGAATTCAAACTCAACATATTTTTAGTTAAAATTAGGAAGTTGAGATGAAGAAAAATAGCCTAGAATGAGTTATTTAAAATAGAAAACTCGGACGGTTGGTAGCACTTGAATTATGATTTATTGTAAAGCTATAGTAATCAGGGCCATATACTGTCAATGTAGATGTACACAGATAGTCAATGGAAAGAACAGAAAGCTCAGAAGACATCTAACCAAGTATGGTTAATTATGGTTTTAATGTTTACCAGATGCCAAAAATGAAAGGTTACTTGAGAATATAAACTCTTATATTGGCTATTTTATTTATTTACATTTCAAATGTTATCCCCTTTCCTCGTTTCCCCTCTGGAAACCCCCTACCCCATTTCCGCTCTCCCTGCTTCAATGAGGAAGCTCATCCACCCACCCACTCCTACTTCCCTGGCTGGAATTCCCTATCCTGGGGCATCAAGCCTTCACAGGACCTAGGGCCTTTCCTTTCATTGATGCCCAACAAGGCTATCCTCTGTCTCATACGCTGTTGGAGCCATGGGTCACTCCATGTTTATTCTTTGGTTGGTATTTTATTCCCTGGGAGCTCTGGGGGAGGGAGGTCAGGTTGGTTGATATTGTTGTTCTTCCTATGGCTTGCAAACCCCTTGGGCTCCTTCAGTCCTTTCTCTTAACTCCTCCATTGGGGTCCCTGTGCTCTGTCTAATGGTTGACTGCAAGCATCCACCTCGGTCGTTGTCAGACTCTGGCAAAGACTCTCAGGAGACAGCTATAATCAGGCTTCTGTCAGCAATCACTTCTTGGCATCCACAATAGAGTCTGGGTTTAGTGCCTGTATATGGGATGGATCCCCAAGTCAGGCAGTCTCGGGACAGCCTTTCCTTCAGTCTTTGCTCCATACTCGGTCTCCGTATTTCCTCCCTTGTGTATTTTGCTCCAGAAGGACTGAAGCATCCATGTTTTGGTTTTCTTCTTGAGCTTCATGTAGTCTGTGAATTGTATCATAGTTATTCTGAGTTTTTGAACTAATATCCACTTACCAATGAGTGCATACCATGAGTGTGCTTTTGTGACTGGGTTACCTCAGGATGATATTGTCTAATTCCATCCATTTGCCTGTGAATTTCATGAAGTCATTGTTTTTAACATCTGAGTAGTACTCCATTGTGTAAATCTACCACATTTTCTGTATTCATTCTTCTGTTGCGTTCTTTCCAGCTTCTGGCTATTATAAATAAGGCTACTATAAACACAGTGGAGCATGTGTCCTTGTTATATTTTGGAACATCTTTTGGGTGTATGCCCAGGAGTGCTATAGTTGGGTGCTCAGGTAGTAATATGTCCAATATTCTGAGGAACTGATAGACGGATTTCCACAGTGATTATACCAGCCTACAATCCCACAAACGATGGAGGAACATTCCTCTTTCTACACATTCTTGCCAGTACTTACTGTCACCTGAGTTTTTGATCTTAGCCATTCTGACTGGTGTAAGGTGTAATCTTAGAATTGTTTTGATTTACATTTCTCAAACATGGATGGTGAACTAAGGATGGTGAACATCTCTTTAGGTGCTTCTTATCCATTCAGAATTCCTCAGTTGAGAATTCTTTGTTTAGCACTGTACCCCACTTTTAATAATTGGTTATTTGGTTCTCTGGAGTCTAACTTCTTGAGTTGTTTGTATATATAGGATATTAGCCCTCTATCAGATGTAAAATTGGTAAAGATTGTTTCCCAATCTGTTGCTTGCCATTTTGTCTTATTGGCTGTGTTCTTTTCCTTATAGAAACTTTGCAATTTTATGAGGTCCTACTTGTTGATTCTTGATCTTATAGTGTAAGCCATTTGTATTCTATTCAGGAAATTTCCCCCTGTGCCCATGTGTTTGAGGCTCTTCCCCACTTTCTCATCCATTAGTTTCAGTGTATCTGGTTTTATGTAGAGTTCCTTGATCCACTTGAACTTGAGCTTTGTAGAAGGAGATAAAATGGACCAATTTGCATTCTTCTACATGGTGACCCTCAGTTGAACCAGAACCATTTGTTTGCAACCCTATAAAAAAAAAAAAAGAATAGCAACACCAGCCAACCAGAGTGCCCAGGGACTAAACCACTAACCAAAGACTACACATAGACAGACTCATGCCTCCAGCTGCATATGTGGCAGAGAATGAACTTGTTGGGCACCAATGGGAGGAAAAGCCCTTGGTCCTGCCAAGCCTATATGCCCTAGTATAGGGGAATCTCAGGGCAAGGAGTCAGGAAAGGGGGTTGGTTGGGGAGGGGAAACATCGTCATAGAAGAAGGGGGAGATGGGATGGGATGGACAGCTTATGGATGGGAAACTTGGAAAGGGAATAACATTTGAAATGTAAAGAAAACTATTCAATAAAAAATGCTGCCTTTTTTTCATTGGATGGTTTTAGCACATTTGTCAAAGATTAAGTGACTATAGGTGTGTGAGTTTATTTCTGGGTCTTCAATTCTATTCTATTGATCTACCTGCCTGTCTCTGTACCAATACCATGCAGTTTTTATCACTAGTGCTCTGTTATACAGCTTGAGTTCAGGGATGGTGATTCCCCCAGAATTTCTTTATTGTTGATAATAATTTTTGCTACCTTGGGTCATTTGTTATTCCAAGTGAATTTTCAAATTGCTCTTTCTAACACTATGAAGAATTATGTTGAAATTTTGATGGAGATTGCAGTGAATCTGTAGATTACTTTCAGCATGATGATCATTTTTGCTATATTAATTCTGCCAACCCATGAGCATAGATCTTTCCATCTTCTGAGATCTCCTTCGATTTCTTTCTTCAGAGACTTGATCTTGTCATACAGATCTTTCATTTGCTTGGTTAGAGCCACACCAAGTTATTTTATTTTATTTGTTACAATTGTGAAGGGTGTCATTTCACTAATTGCTTTCTCAGCCTGTTTATCCTTTGAGTAGAAATGGCTACTGATTTGCTTGAATATAATCTTAAAAAATGGAGCATTTCTGGACTGCTGGAAGAAATTTCAATGGCCACTACCACTTTAACAGAGTAGTTTTACACTCTTGTGAATACAAATATTACCCAAATTTCTATTCCTAAGTTATCTCCAGGATAGCTAAAACTATCCTCAACAATAAAAGGACTTCCAGGGAATCACAATCCCTGAACTCAAGCAGGGACTAAGCCATTACCCATGGACTGAACCTTGGCTCCAACTGCATAGGTAGCAATAAATAGCCTAGTAAGGGCACCAGTGGAAGGGGAAGCCCTTGGTCCTGCCAAGGCTGGACCCCCAGTGAACAGGATTCTTGTGGGGAGGGTGGTAATGGGGGGAGGATTGGGAGGGGAACACCCATATGGAATGGGAGGGGGAGGGTTAGGGGGATGTTGGCATGGAAACTGGGAAAGTGAATAACATTTGAAATGTAAATAAGAAATACCCAATTTAATAAAGATGGGGGAAAAAGAAATGAAAGTATATACTTAGAAAGCAATTTTCTGAGTATGTACAGAAAATACCTTTAGCTTAACTTCCTCAAATCGGAAACAATATTAAAGTCCATCTGTAGGTCGGTGGATAAACAAATGTGACTCATCCAAGTCCAGTGGGATGGTGTTCTGCAACTAAAGGACTCACACATATGATAACATGATCAATAATTACTCTGAGAGAATAATAAAGACAGACAGATGAAGTTTTACCCCCTAATACCAACAACAGAAGACATACTAGGTTCCCTGGAGAAGTGGGTGGGAAGAGACAAGTCTGAGAATCATAAGACACACTTGGAAATTTTCAGAAAAATGAATGTCTTCAATGGGGTGATTATGTCAAAGATATACACGTGGACATCAAAATTCGATGCATGTTATATATTTTAATATGTACAATTCATTGTAGATTGGCTAGGTGTTAATTATCTGCTTCAAGAAAGTTTTTTCTTTTGCCAACATTTGAATATTGAAAAAAGCTTTTCGGTGTCTGTAGCAATGATGTAGTCAATGAGAGCACTTGTTCCTCTTTTGTGGGAGTCAAGATTGGTTCCCAGCCCCAGCAAAGCAATTAATGGCCACTTGTAATTGCTGTTCTCGGTGACACACGCCTTCTTCTGCCCTCTCCAGGCTCAGCACACAATTATTGCACAGATATAAATGTAGTTAAAACACTGATACACATAAAAAATAAAAACATTTTAATAGAAGCTTTTTAAAAGTTTGGGCAAAATTTTGATTAGTAAACAAGATTTAAACTGTTAGAAAATGAATTACAAAAACAACATTTGGTGGGCAAAGCAAGAATACACCAATTCTGACACCTAGGACTCCTCATTCTGTTATTTTCTACAAATACTTAAAATCTCAGCTAATCCCTATAGGAAAATAGTGTATGATAAGTATTCTTAGAAGATCATACAGACCTAATACATCTAGTGAAAATTATTCACATTCAATAAATTGACACTCAAATTGAGTGATTGAGAATTTTAAAAAGTCATCATGTTGACATAGTGACACACAGTTCCACATCTGTTTGTGTAGAAGAATTTATCTTTTTGACCAATAATAATAGTTCAGTGCTTTTAAAGGGCTAAAATTATATACTGGTTTAATCAATCATGTCTAACTTCTCAAATAATTACACTGATATTTTGCTACTGCTCAAAAGTATGTGACATTGTACTCTTATGAGCATAGAGAATTTTATGAGGTATACAGACTTTTAGAGAAAATATTTTGATTGACCTGGATGTTTTCAGGCATGGTAAGTAGACTTGAAAATCACTTTTTCACATTTATTGATATGAATGAAAGCTATCTGATGAGTGTTCCCTTTCTCACATCATCTTTGTTATGTAGAACAAAGCAGAACCTGTCACGTAAACAAAACACAGGACACTTTTAAAGAGGTATAAAAAAGGCAATTTTCCTTTTATTTCTAAAATTCTTAGAATTTTAAAGCTGTATTCAAATAGATACATCCTCAACATAGTGTTAGCAGTTACGATAAACAATGGCAATGGGTCTGGTACAAAGTAAAACACTTGATCATGAATGCCAGATGACAAAGCTCTGTCTTTAAACATAAAGAGAAGCATTTTCTTCTTTATTTTAATTACACTAGCTTCTGTGGCCATGGAAAATAAAAACCACCTACGTTTTGGAAAGCTAAAAGACAACAATGCTCCTTATGGATTTGTTTTCCTAGTTATAGAAGGCAAAGTTTGATAATTGTTATTTTCCAATAAAGCAATACTCAAAAAGATAAGTAATAACTAAACCCTCAGATTCTTAACACAATGTCATCTTCTCTGGAAGACACCAAACAGCTCTCTCAGTCTTAAATGGTATACTGCTTTGCTACACCTAATCATCTGTGCTATGTTAATGGTTTTGCAAAGGAAAATGATACTGTTGCTGACTTTTATAGCTAAACATATATGATTCTAATTTAAATCCTGATGCTTTTCTTGTACAGATTTCAAAATATTATCAGAAGTCAGTAAATACAGTGAAGGTCCACTCACTTTGAAAGAGACAAGTAAAATATGCTGACATATTTTTTCCTCTCATAACACTTAATACAGTCATATAAATTTTACCTAGATAATCCTTAAATGTCACTTTAATTAGTCATTTAATGTAAAGGATTTTGAATAAATTATATTATTATTATCCAGTACAATACTGAATGGTCAATGTCACAGACATTGAACATTCTGGGGTATTAGAAGTGCTTTTACCAAAAAATTAATTTAATAATTACAGTAAGAAAAAAAGTGAATTATAGGCAAACATACATGTAACATAGGGTTTAAAAGTTTCACTCTTAAAATCAAGGGAAATTGCAATATATCAACTACGGTATTATCAAAAATGGAGTATCAATACCTCATTGTCTTAGACATAAACCATGTTCACTTATGTCTATTGTTAAAAAGAAATTTGGTGTGCTGACTGTGGGTTCCCATTTCATTATGTCCAGGAAAAATCAATAGACACTTTAAGAATCTATTCCAGTCTTTTTCAAACTAAGTATTTTGAAATTCAATTATCCTTTCCTTCTGGATTCTTCTTCTTCCCTCTCTCCTTAACCAGTGAGCCATAATGTAGCCCCTGATGAGGTGTCTGGATTTAATGGCTTTACTTCTTTCTCCTCCCAAGAGAAGTGATTTTATCCTGCAATTGCCTTTTTCTCTCCTGTCAAATCTTCTACAACATAATCCATCAAGCCCTTCATGAGTCGTTTCTACTTATTTCTCTTCTTCAGGTGCAATGAAATTCCTATTTTTTTCAGCTAATGTTGAAATGTAAGCACAAACACCCACAAAAAAAGGCATACATAGCCATGGACATACAGACATACTAGATTGTACTTTTGAATTTGACTTTTAATTCTACTTTTTATTCAATGCGATGGTAAATAAATGTGTATGCAGTCCTGGATTTAATAATAGCAAAAGAGTGTTCTTTTTTAAAGTATGTTGGCTGGTTGATATTGTTATTTCTCCTAAAGTGTAGCATATCCCATCAGCTCCTTCAGTCCTTCCCCTAACTCCTCCATTGGGGTCCCCGTGCTCAGTCCAGTGATTGGCTGCAAGCATACATGTCTGTATCCATACGGTCCTATAACGGCTGGATAACCCACGGTAGGGAAATGCTGGGGTGGTGAGGAAGGAATGGGTGGGTGACAGAGCACCCTCATAGAAGCAGGGGTGGGGGGGTTGCAGAGGGAAAGCCCAGGAAGGGGGATACCATTTGAAATATAAATAAATAAAATAACCAATAAAAATTTAAAAAATAAAAGTATGTTGATGGGGGAGGGGGTGGGGGGAGGGGGTAGGCTCAGTATTAAACCCAGGTCTTCTTGCATAATAGGCAAGTGTCCTAGGCTTGAACTACAGTCTATCTCTCTTAATAGTAGAATCAAAATATATGGGATGTTATTCTTGACTATATCATGGAAAGTATTAATATCTTTATATCTGCAAGTATTTTACTTGGTTTTGCTTTATTGGGTTGCTATAAGAGGAATGAAAGTAGGCCATTTTTTATTTACATAATTTATTGTGCTTACCTAGGTGTCTTACCATACTTTGGCCACTATTCCTAACAAACAAACAAACGAGAGGGCACTAAATATATTGGAATAAAGTGTCAGGTCAACTTCTGTTGGGAAAAATTTTTGGTGATAACCAGGTGACACTGATTCCCAAACTGAAAATGGATGTGGATTCCATCCATCTCTTTTCCAGAGGTTCTGTATAATGTAATGTTGACTGTACCTATCTCCCATTTACTTCAGTGACCTTAAAAAGTAAGGACCTTCAACTTAGAAAATTTCTCTCTGCACATCTCTCTTTCTTTTAGCTTTAAGTGCAATTGAACAATAGGGCTTAAGTTACTCATTAAGTTACTCTTTTTATCTTGATCAAAAAAAAACTTAAAGAGCCATTGACACATGACATTCATCCTTTCTTTAGGTTTTGCTCAGTGAGCAGAGTTCCCAGGATAAAATTATCTAGTTATTAAGCAGTTGTAATTTAAGAAATATACAAACATGTTTAAAATTGATTCAAGGTGAGAATTATTTCTAGATCGCTTTACCTCTTTGCCCAGAGTTGCTGGGACTTATTTAATTTAGTAAATCATAACCTTTTTTTCTACAGGTTCTATCATTTTTTAGAAAAAAATTTAAAGGGTCCAAGACTACCCAATAGCCTAATTAGGACAATGGTTGTTAGTCTGAACTGGAAAATCTCTAAAAATTTCGAAACTGGAGCCTGTCTCTCTCATCTCTGAACTTCTTTATAACCAAAGCGAAATAGCTTTGCTTCCTGAAATTCTCTCATCTTGTAATGTTGCTTTTATTAGGTATTTGAATACAAAAAATGTCTGATTAATATAAACTATAAATCGTTGAGATTAAAGTAGAATTTTTGAAAAACACACATATAAAGGGATCCAATATTGCATTTGAGGGGGTCAGAAGGCTTAATATTGTCAAAACACATTCAGAAAACTCATTCATTCTCTATCAAAATTATAAACAATATGAGTATTTTTAAATGGCAAAAAATGGCATTTATGTTGAGCCATAAATCACCTAGAATAACCAAAGTAAATTTGATCAAGAAGAATTAAACTCAACCATCAGAAAATGTACTAAACATGCTTGTATCTAAGACAGCAATCTGCTGCAGTAAAGATAGGCACAGAGGCCAAAGACGGACAAAACTGGGGGAAAAGCTCACATATTCGCTGTCATTGCATTGTTGAGAGAGACACTAGCAACTAGGGTGGGGATAGGGAAAGAAAGCTTATGGCAATGTAGTGAGGGACAATTAGATATCTACAGAGAATGAAAGTGGATGCATCGTATGCATAAATCATTCGAATGGATTCAAGACTGAAAACAGCTGTAGGCTATGGCTCACATCTACAATCTCAAAAACAAGAAGACTGAGGCAGGAGGATCACACAACCACGGCAAACCGTAGCTAAACTGAGATCCCATGTCTTACAAAAACAAAACAAAAACAGAAAAACTACATAAAGCTAAAGATTTGAACTACATTTTTTTCTACTGAAAAGGAAAAAAGGAACAATACAAACTCTGGTATTGGCAGGCATGATTTTGTGACATGACATTAAAAGCCAAGATGCATGAAAAGTTTATGCATTGTAATGGAAACAATAAGTAAAATGAAAAGTCACCTTAGAACAGGAAGCCATACTTAAATCACACACCTGATTTCTATCTAAAATTATTAAAGAACTTATACAAAAAGGACAAAATGCCCGATGTCTATATGTGTAAAGAACTAAATCAGATGTTTTTCAAACCGAGCAAACAAATGCCATTAAAAACTGGTCAATGTGATTTAGCATCCAGGAGGATGTAAATCTAAATCACACTGAGTAAATATCTCCCATCTGCTAGCACAGCTATTATCAAAAAGCTGGAACAAAATGTCTTAAAGGGTGTAGTGAAAATAGACTCTTGGACACAGTTGGTGAAAAATGTCACTTAGAATGGCTGTGATAGGTTACAGTGTGGTATTTCCTCGATGGGTAATTCACTGAGAAGGAAGGAATCCGTAACTGACAGTAGGATCTCCATTCCTATGAAAACCAAAACCAGCCAGGATCCTGGTTATTAGGGGCTGAGGCACTGTGAGAAATGGGCAGATGCTGTTTAGAGTAAAGCATTCTGTTATAAGACTGAACTCTGGAGACCTACTTGACAAAGGGCTGGTGTAATTTATAATACTTTGTCTATTTGTACTTTGCTAGGACAGGAGAGCTAAATGATTCCTACCACATGGGAAAAGTGAATGTGAGATGGTGGATGGCTTATCCATCTTAACTTTATGATAACCATTTCAAAATTTACAGCAAAATGTTATCCTGTGTACCTTGAATATGTAGAACTTTATTTTTAAATTATACCTCAATAACAATGTAAAAGAGTAGGGTTTATAAATAAACAAACTTAAAAATTTTAAGTTAGGCTCTTAGGTATGTTTTCTATATATCTTATCTACAGTCCTTTTGTTCCATCATTTTCACATCATGTATATAATTTTATATAAAAATTTCTATACCAGAGAACTTCCCTATTTTCACAATTTATTTCCAGTAACACAGAATAAATTTTTAAAAGAAAAAAAGAGATGATAGAGTGAAATTAAGCTACAGATTATTCTTGAAGCCTGAAAAATAATTCCAGGGCTACCACTCACATAATTAGGTTATAATCACTTTAATTTATGTATATAAAATCGATGCTTAAATATTAACTAGAGTATTAAGGAAAAGAGTAGAGGGTTGTATTTTAAAATGTAAATTGTGGAAGGAGAAAAGACTATTAATAAAGAACTAAAGTCTATTCATGATCCAAACTCTAAAATAATTATATGTGATTGTGTTCAACTGTATTCGAGTTTGAAACTCTGAGCATGTGAGTTAATAAACTTGATTGGAATGAAATAACCAAAATACAATGATATAATCTATTGGTTCCACATGTGTTTGATGATATGTGAATTCATGTGAAAAGCATTCATGACCCTCCACTACTTGGACTAAGCCCCTTACCACACAATTTAACTGAGTTACACACATCCCAACAATTCCTTCCTCTCACATTACAATTCCTCATTCTGACCATCAGTTTAACCTCTCTAAGTCATGTTGTTCTTCAATGTCTTGGCATTACCATATGATGACTTAAAAAAAAAATCACTTTCATTGTCTTCATAAAGTGAAATGTCAGAAAAAAAATGAAGCTAGAGCATGTCCTAAACATTAGGTGAGTCCTATCTTCCGTGTCTAGGTTTATTAGTAATTGAAGAATTCAAAGTTTCCAATAGCAATTTGATACATTTGTATCATGTCGTATGTTTGTAACACATTTAGTAATTTCATATATGTACCAGTTTTCCCCTTGTCTTCCAACAAACAATGAGTAAGTAGTAGTTCCTAACCAACTTAGCAAAGAAAGCATTCTGTATTCTGTATGGGACTGAACCCTGAGCTAAACCTCCTTTGATCACGTCTTTTTGGTTCACCCATGCTTTTCCATAACTCAGCCTTCACAGGAATAGGCAGCAACATTTCTAAGCACACAAACTTTGACTATTCAGTACCCTGTAGCACTTGCTCAACTCCTGAAAGATTAAAAAAAGCCCCGGCCTACAAAATCCGTTAAATCATCTCTGTTTTCTTGAGCCTTTCTCTCACTTCAAACTGAATCATGTACTACATTTTTCGAGTACCTCCAGACTTCCAGACCTGAGGGGTTTTTGTTGTTGTTGTTTTCATTTTCCATAATTTCCTTCTGTCTTCCCCCTTCCACTCATCCCCTATACATTCCTAAACTAAATTTTATCTAGTCCTCTCTTTACTCAGTTGTTAACTTATTTCAAAAGCCTTAAACATTGCCTTTTCTATGAGGACTCTGTAAAGCCTCCAAGATCTCTGCTCATATCATGTACTTTTGTATAAATACAATAAGAATAGTGTGTGTGTGTGTGTGTGTGTGTGTGTGTGTGTGTGTGTGTGTGTGTGTGTACCTCTTAGCTGTCAAATTGAGGGGACTGAGATACATCCCATGTAAAGGGCACAAAAGAACTTGTGCACTCAAACAAGCCCTGAAGAAGCCAGGAAGGTTAAACACACAGCTCACCTCTTCAATGGAATGTGGTACATTCTTGGATGCCAGGAATGTCTTAAAATCTGGTGATCCTTTGCTGTCTGATGTGACAGGATTTTCCCTATCCCCCAGAAATTGTGTTTTACTTATCCCAGACCCTTTTCCTAAAACCTGAGCACTGTGTTTAGACTATAAACTCATTCTTATGAGTGATGTCACTTGTGCTTTTTAAAAACTAAGTGAATTTTATGTTTTCTTTGGGCCAGTTCAATTCTAACCCTTAAAGGGGTCATGTTTATTTCTGTCATGCTCCCTAGACCTAGAATCTTTGGGGCTATCATTGATTCAACGGTACCCATTCTTGTGAAAGAACCCAGATGTACTTTGGGAAGAACTTCACTGTAAACATGTCTGAAATTGTTGTGCACTTGTGACTGAGTTATTTAGTATCTGAATACTTTTTTTCAAGATTATGCTGTGTATAAATATGGCTAAAGAAAATGAATTTGGCTAGACTCTAAAAGTCTTGGTATAGTACAACAAATTTGGGCTGAGTAAGTTTCATTCTTGTCTCCTCATGGATTGATTTTCCCTCTCTGCTGTGAAGTCTGCAGAGAATCACTACAATCCAGGAGCAATGATAGACAATTGTCTATAGGGTAACTCCAAACCCTATTGAAATTTGAGGTAGTTTGAGGTGAGCACTCTTTTTAAATATACCTTACTCCTTCAGAGGAGTTACCAGCCGAGAGGGAAGAGGTAGAAAACAAATTAACATGTAGTTTCAGACCCTTTTTAGAGTCCCTGGTAGATTTCAGGAAAGACAACCAAATATTTGAACATTCAGGAAATGTAGTACTTAACCTTTTCTCTTTCCTCTTGGATTCACTGAAAACAGCCTTTACTGTAATTGACTAACACAATCAGATAAAAATGATCTAAAATCTTCGAAACTCTCAAAAAATAAAATGAGGGACCACAATAATGAGGGTGGAAGTCATTTTGTTTTAAGGTCAGAACAAGTTCATTTCTGTTTGCTGCAAAATTCCCACTGACTATGCTTTGACCTATTTCTGAAATTTGACATTCTTCCCATCCTATGGAGATTCAACCTTGAATATACGCTGATAATATAAGATGTTCTGTTAAATAATTTAAAAATGCTCTGTTAAGTTCCAACATAACCAATAAACCCTAGCCTTGCAATGTTGGGGGCAATACAAGCCCCCAAACTTTTTCTGTGTTCGATGCTATTTTTTTTCAAATCCTGCTTTAGGGAGATGATTGACAGGAAATAAAGCTTTCTTAATTTGATCAAAGAATTTGGTCTTGACTTTCATTTAGTGGGATTGACATGCCCTGATCAGAAAACTATTTTTATCAACTCTTGTTATGATGAAAGTCTTTTATTGAAATTATGGCAAAAGTAACAAAAAGAAATTTTAAATAAATGTGTGCTCATGTGAAATAAATTCACCATAGTACTAATGTCTAATAACCAAAATACACAAAGGTATAGGCCTTTGAGAGTTGAGTATTGAGCAAGCTGAAATATTGGCCTGATGAAATGTCTTCAAATGAAAAATTACAAAACTATAACTTTGACAAAAACAAACTAATCAGCGATATAACTCTCTTATTTAAAATGGCTCTTGAAATTATCCCTGAGATTTCTTCCCCAAAAGAAGCCTGCAGGATCTGAGGCTTTCCAGCCTTAATTATAATCAGCAATGTTTCCAAGTGGAAAGTATTTTCCAGAGTGGAATCTGAAGAGTCATTGTATAAATTGAGTGGCAGAGTCATTTTTAGGAATGTTTCTTGTGTCTGGCTGTTACTATTTGGGGAAAAAATCCTGTACTTCTTCCGAATTGTATCATATAAAACTCTGTATTAAAATGTTAATTATACCCCAAAGTATTTCTTTCTATTCATCATGTGCCCGGTAACACATTTGTCACCCAATAATGTGGTCCATGATTAAATATTTCATTAAGCAAATTTTCCAATAACTTATATTGGAGCAAGATAGCAAAATCATGATGGTTTAGATAGGATTTTTATTGCTACAGCAAAACACCTTGACCAAAAAGCAAGTTGGGGAAGAAATCGTTTATTAGACTTAAATCTCCACATTGCTGTTCATCACCAAAGGAAGTCAGGATTGGAACTCAAATAGGCCCGGAATCTGGAAGCAGGAGCTGATGCTAAGGCTATGTAGGCGTGATGCATATTGCCTTGCTACTTCTGTGTTGCAAAGACTGCTTTCTTATAGAACCCAGCACCACCACTCCAAGGATGACACCACTCACAATGGGCTGGCCCTTACCACATTGAACACTAATTGAAAATGCCTTACAGCTGGATCTCTTTTTTTTTTTTTTTTTTTTTTTTTTTTAACTTGAATATTTCTTATATACATTTTAAGTGTAATTCCCTTTCCTGTTTCAGCAAACATCCCCTCCCCCCCCCTTCCTTATGGGTGTTCCTCCCAACCCTCCCCCATTGCCGCCCTCCCCCGCAACAGTCTAGTTCACTGGGGTTCAGTATTAGCAGGACCCAGGGCTTCCCCTTCCACTGGTGCTCTTACTAGGATATTCATTGCTACCTATGAGGTCAGAGTCCAGGGTCAGTCCATGTATAGTCTTTAGGTAGTGGCTTAGTCCCTGGAAGCTCTGGTGGCTTGGCATTGTTGTACATATAGGGTCTCGAGCCCCTTCAAGCTCTTCCAGTTCTTTCTCTGATTCCTTCAACGGGGGTCCTATTCTCAGTTCAGAGGTTTGCTGCTGACATTCGCCTCTGTATTTGCTGTATTCTGGCTGTGTCTCTCAGGAGCGATCTACACTTCTGCACTTCTTTGCTTCATCCATCTTGTCTAATTGGGTGGCTGTATATATATGGGCCACATGTGGGGCAGGCTCTGAATGGATGTTCCTTCAGTCTCTGTTTTAATCTTTGCCTCTATCTTCCCTGCCAAGGGTATTCCTGTTCCCCTTTTAAAGAAGGAGTGAAGCATTCACATTTTGATCATCCGTCTTGAGTTTCATTTGTTCTAGGCATCTAGGGTAATTCAGGCATTTGGGCTAATAGCCACTTATCAATGAGTGCATACCATGTATGTCTTTCTGTGATTGGGTTAGCTCACTCAGGATGATATTTTCCAGTTCCAACCATTTGCCTACAAATTTCATAAACTCGTTGTTTTTGATAGCTGAGTAATATTCCATTGTGTAGATATACCACATTTTCTGTATCCATTCCTCTGTTGAAGGGCATCTGGGTTCTTTCCAGCTTCTGGCTATTATAAATAAGGCTGCGATGACCATAGTGGAGCACGTGTCTTTTTTATATGTTGGGGCATCTTTTGGGTATATGCCCAAGAGAGGGATAGCTGGATCCTCAGGCAGTTTAATGTCCAATTTTCTGAGGAACCTCCAGACTGATTTCCAGAATGGTTGTACCAGTCTGCAATCCCACCAACAATGGAGGAGTGTTCCTCTTTCTCCACATCCTCGCCAGCATTTGCTGTCACCTGAGTTTTTGATCTTAGCCATTCTCACTGGTGTGAGGTGAAATCTCAGGGTTGTTTTGATTTGCATTTCCCTGATGACTAAAGATGTTGAACATTTCTTTAGGTGTTTCTCAGCCATTCGGCATTCCTCAGCTGTGAATTCTTTGTTTAGCTCTGAACCCCATTTTTTAATAGGGTTATTTGTCTCCCCTCTTGGTCTAACTTTTGAGTTCTTTGTATATTTTGGATATAAGGCCTCTATCTGTTGTAGGATTAGTAAAGATCTTTTCCCAATCTGTTGGTTGCCGTTTTGTCCTAACCACAGTGTCCTTTGCCTTACAGAAGCTTTGCAGTTTTATGAGATCCCATTTGTCGATTCTTGATCTTAGAGCATAAGCCATTGGTGTTTTGTTCAGGAAATTTTTCCAGTGCCCATGTGTTCCAGATGCTTCCCTAGTTTTTCTTCTATTAGTTTGAGTGTGTCTGGTTTGATGTGGAGGTCCTTGATCCACTTGGACTTAAGCTTTGTACAGGGTGATAAGCATGGATCGATCTGCATTCTTCTACATGTTGACCTCCAGTTGAACCAGCACCATTTGCTGAAAATGCTATCTTTTTTCCATTGGATGGATTTGGCTCCTTTGTCAAAAATCAAGTGACCATAGGTGTGTGGATTCATTTCTGGGTCTTCAATTCTGTTCCATTGGTCTATCTGTCTGTCTCTGTACCAATACCATGCAGTTTTTATCACTATTGCTCTGTAATACTGCTTGAGTTCAGGGATAGTGATTCCCCTGAAGTCCTTTTATTGTTGAGGATAGTTTTAGCTATCCTGGGTTTTTGTTATTCAGATGAATTTGCAAATTGTTCTGTCTAACTCTTTGAAGAATTGGATTGGTATTTTGATGGGGATTGCATTGAATCTGTAGATCGCTTTTGGTAAAATGGCCATTTTTACTATATTAATCCTGCCAATCCATGAGCATGGGAGATCTTTCCACCTTCTGAGGTCTTCTTCAATTTCTTTCTTCAGTGTCTTGAAGTTCTTATTGTACAGATCTTTTACTTGCTTGGTTAAAGTCACACCGAGGTATTTTATATTATTTGGGTCTATTATGAAGGGTGTCGTTTCCTAATTTCTTTCTCGCTTGTTTCTCTTTTGTGTAGAGGAAGGCTACTGATTTATTTGAGTTAATTTTATACCCAGCCACTTTGCTGAAGTTGTTTATCAGCTTTAGTAGTTCTCTCGTGGAACTTTTGGCATCACTTAAATATACTATCATATCATCTGCAAATAGTGATATTTTGACTTCTTCTTTTCCATCTGTATCCTTGATCTCCTTTTTGTTGTCTGATTGCTCTGGCTAGAACTTCAAGAACTATATTGAATAAGTAGGGAGAGAGTGGGCAGCCTTGTCTAGTCCCTGATTTTAGTGGGATTGCTTCAAGTTTCTCTCATTTAGTTTAATGTTAGCAACTGGTTTGCTGTATATGGCTTTTACTATGTTTAGGTATGGGCCTTGAATTCCTATTCTTTCCAGGACTTTTATCATGAAGGGGTGTTGAATTTTGTCAAATGCTTTCTCAGCATCTAATGAAATGATCATGTGGTTTTGTTCTTTCAGTTTGTTTATATAATGGATCACGTTGATGGTTTTCCGTATATTAAACCATCCCTGCATGCCTGGGATGAAGCCTACTTGATCATGGTGGATGATTGTTTTGATGTGCTCTTGGATTCGGTTTGCCAGAATTTTGTTGAGTATTTTTGCGTCAATGTTCATAAGGGAAATTGGTCTGAAGTTCTCTTTCTTTGTTGGGTCTTTGTGTGGTTTAGGTATAAGAGTAATTGTGGCTTCATAGAAGGAGTTCGGTAGTGCTCCATCTGTTTCAATTTTGTGGAATAGTTTGGATAATATTGGTATGAGGTCTTCTATGAAGGTCTGATAGAATTCTGCACTAAACCCGTCTGGACCTGGGCTCTTTTTGGTTGGGAGACCTTTAATGACTGCTTCTATTTCCTTAGGAGTTATGGGGTTGTTTAACTGGTTTATCTGTTCCTGATTTAACTTCGGTACCTGGTATCTGTCTAGGAAATTGTCCATTTCCTGTAGATTTTCAAGTTTTGTTGAATATAGGCTTTTATAGTAAGATCTGATGATTTTTTGAATTTCCTCTGAATCTGTAGTTATGTCTCCTTTTCATTTCTGATTTTGTTAATTTGGACACACTCTCTGTGTCCTCTCGTTAGTCTGGCTAGGGGTTTATCTATCTTGTTGATTTTCTCAAAGAACCAACTTTTGGTTCTGTTGATTCTTTCTATGGTCCTTTTTGTTTCTACTTGGTTGATTTCAGCTCTGAGTTTGATTATTTCCTGTCTTCTACTCCTCCTGGGTGTATTTGCTTCTTTTTGTTCTAGAGCTTTTAGGTGTGCTGTCAAGCTGCTGACATATGCTCTTTCCTGTTTCTTTCTGCAGGCACTCAGCGCTATGAGTTTTCCTCTTAGCACAGCTTTCATTGTGTCCCATAAGTTTGGGTATGTTGTACCTTCATTTTCATTAAATTCTAAAAAGTTTTTAATTTCTTTCTTTATTTCTTCCTTGACCAGGCTATCATTGAGTAGAGCATTGTTCAGTTTCCACGTATATGTGGGCATTCTTCCCTTATTGTTATTGAAGACCAGCTTTAGGCCGTGGTGGTCCGATAGCACGCATGGGATTATTTCTATCTTTCTGTATCTGTTGAGGCCTGTTTTTTTGACCAATTATATGGTCAATTTTGGAGAAAGTACCATGAGGAGCTGAGAAGAAGGTATATCCTTTTGCTTTAGGGTAGAACGTTCTATAAATATCCGTTAAGTCCATTTGGCTCATGACTTCTCTTAGTCTGTCTCGTCTCTGTTTAATTTCTGTTTCCATGATCTGTCCATTGATGAGAGTGGGGTGTTGAAATCTCCTACTATTATTGTGTGAGGTGCAATGTGTGTTTTGAGCTTTAGTAAGGTTTCTTTTTTTTATGTAGGTGCCCTTGTATTTGGGGCATAGATATTTAGGATTGAGAGTTCATCTTGGTGGATTTTTCCTTTGATGAATATGAAGTGCCCTTCCTTATCTTTTTTTGATGACTTTTAGTTGGAAATTGATTTTATGTGATATTAGAATGGCTACTCCAGCTTGCTTCTTCAGACCATTTGCTTGGAAATTTGTTTTCCAGCCTTTCACTCTGAGGTAGTGTCTGTCTTTGTCTCTGAGGTGTGTTTCCTGTAGGCAGCAGAATGCAGGGTCCTCGTTATGTATCCAGTTTGTTAATCTATGTCTTTTTATTGGGGAGTTGAGGCCATTGATGTTGAGAGATATTAAGGAATAGTGATTATTGCTTCCTGTTATATTCATATTTGGATGTGAGGTTGTGTTTGTGTGCTTTTCTTCTCTTTGTTTTGTTGCCAAGACGATTAGTTTCTTGCCTCTTCTTGGGTATAGCTTGCCTCCTTATGTTGGGCTTTACCATTTATTATCCTTTGTAGTGCTGGATTTGTAGAAAGATATTGTGTAAATTTGGTTTTGTCATGGAATATCTTGGTTTCTCCATCTATGTTAATTGAGAGTTTTGCAGGATACAGTAGCCTGGGCTGGCATTTGTGTTCTCTTAGGGTCTGTATGACATCAGTCCAGGATCTTCTGGCCTTCATAGTTTCTGGCGAGAAGTCTGGTGTGATTCTGATAGGTCTGCCTTTATATGTTACTTGACCTTTTTCCTTACTGCTTTTAATATTCTTTCTTTATTTTGTGCGTTTGGTGTTTTGACTATTATGTGACGGGAGGTGTTTCTTTTCTGGTCCAATCTATTTGGAGTTCTGTAGGCTTTTGTATGCCTATGGGTATCTCTTTTTTAGGTTAGGGAAGTTTTCTTCTATGATTTTGTTGAAGATATTTACTGGTCCTTTGAGCTGGGAGTCTTCACTCTCTTCTATACCTATTATCCTTAGGTTTGATCTTCTCATTGAGTCCTGGATTTCCTGTATGTTTTGGACCAGTAGCTTTTTCCGCTTTACATTATCTTTGACAGTTGAGTCAATGATTTCTATGGAATCTTCTGCTCCTGAGATTCTCTCTTCCATCTCTTGTATTCTGTTGGTGAAGCTTGTATCTACAGCTCCTTGTCTCTTCTTTTGGTTTTCTATATCCAGGGTTATTTCCATGTGTTCTTTCTTGATTGCTTCTATTTCCATTTTTAATTCCTTCAACTGTTTGATTGTGTTTTCCTGGAATTCTTTCAGGGATTTTTACGATTCCTCTCTGTAGGCTTCTACTTGTTTATTAATGTTTTCCTGTGTTTCTCTAAGGGAGTTCTTCACGTCTTTCTTGAAGTCCTCCAGCATCATGATCAAATATGATTTTGAAACTAGATCTTGCTTTTCTGGTGTGTTTGGATATTCCATGCTTGTTTTGGTGGGAGAATTGGGCTCCGATGATGCCATGTAGTCTTGGTTTCTGTTGCTTGTGTTCCTGTGCTTGCCTCTCGCCATCAGATTATCTCTAGTGTTACTTTGTTCTGCTAATTCTGACAGTGGCTAGACTGTCCTATAAGCCTGTGTGTCAGGAGTGCTGTAGATCTGTTTTACTGTTTTCTTTCAGCCAGTTATGGGGACAGAGTGTTCTGCTTTCGTGTGTGTAGTTTTGTCCCTCTACAGGTCTTCAGCTGTTCCTGTGGGCCTGTGTCTTGAGTTCACCAGGCAGGTCACTTGCAGCAAAAGTTGGTCTTACCTGTGGTCCCGAGGCTCAAGTTAGCTCATGGGGTTCTGCCCACGGGCTCTCCAGTGGCAGCGACCAGGAAGATCTGTGCCGCCTCTTCCGGGAGCCTCCGTGCACCAGGGTTCCAGATGGCCTCGTGTTTTCCTCTGGAATCAGTAATGTGTGCAGAGAGCAGTCTCTTCTGGTTTCACAGGCGTGTCTGCCTCTCTGAAGGTTTAGCTCTCCCTCCCACGGGATTTGGGTGCAGAGAACTGTTTATCCGGTCTGTTTCCTTCAGGTTCCGGCGGTGTCTCAGGCAGGGCTCCTGCCTCTCCTGGGCCCTCTCCCACGGGAGCCCAGAGGCCTTATACAGTTTCCTCTTGGGCCAGGGATGTGGGCAGGGGTGGGCAGTGTTGGTGGTCTCTTCTACTCTGCAGCCTCAGGAGTGCCCACCTGAGCAGGCGGTAAGGTATCTCTCCCACGGGTTCTGGGAGCAGAGAGCTGCTGCGGGCCGGGATCCGCAGGTGTGGGACTTCCGGTAAAACCTACAGCTGGATCTCATAGAGGCATTTCCTCAACTGAGGCTCCTCCCTCTCTGATGATTCTTGCTTTTGTTAAGTTGACAGAAAACCAACTAGTATGCTTACAATTAAAGAATATCTTTCTTTAGAAATTTTAAACACATTACTTTTAGGTATCATAAAATCCACATAATTACACATTTTATAGTTCACCCAGCTCCCATTTATGAGAACAATTGAATTTAAGAATATTTAGATACTATAGAGAGATCAATGGGAAGCAGGCTCCTTGGATCCAGAATGCCAATGTGCTTATTTCCAAGTGGAAATACACATGTCTATTATCTACCTAGTTCTTACCAGTACCAAACTTCTAAATAAATCACTTCAAGTGCACTTGATGAGCATAGAACCAGAGCAAAGAGAATTAGATTGTCTTGAGTGATATATCACCCTGTTTATGGAGAAGCTTGATAAACACTCTATTCTCCACAAAAAAAAAAAATAGATTTCCCTTGTGGCTTAACTATCAATGACTTCCAGATACTTTTCCTCCTTCCTTTGGACTATGTTCATGAAATGCTTGAAAATACTTTTTCTCTACTTTTCTATTAACTGTTAATGGCTTACCATATCATTGCTTCTGGAAACCAAATTACAACATAAATGAATGAAATCCATCATTCTTAGTCTAAAGACACATTCAAGGCTTTTTTTGTTGGATGAAGTACCTCCCCAAGACTCTAGTGATAACACTTACAAGGACTTCTTCTCATAAGTTATTTAAGGGACCTAACTGGTCTACTTTAGGAGGAGCCATGTTTGCTTTTCACGGGCTTGTATTCTAATAATGCAACCTTGTTTTCAAACACAGAAGTTGCCTAAATGATTCTTTGCTACTTAACATTTCTAAACATCTATCTTCTCTTTAGTTTTATAAGACTATTTAACCATTATGTTCCTCAAGGTGTGTTCCAGTCTTCTGTGAGAAAACATTGATCCAAACCATCTTAATTGAAGAAAGTATTTATTTCATCTTACAACTCCCAGCTTACAACCCACCCCTGAAGGAAGATTAGACAAGAACTCAAGATAGAAATATGGAGGCAAAAGTTGAAGCACAGACCATGGAGAAGCACCACTTACTGGGTTGCTTTGCACTTCTGCTAAGCTAGCTTCATCATCCAATCCAGGATCACCTTCTCAGGAATGGCATAGACCACTGTGGAATATGCCATGTTCCATTGATTAGCAATCACATTACCCTATCATCTGTGTATGAATGAAAAAATATGGTGAGTCAGCCTCCAGTTCCTGCTGTCATCCCATGCCCCTTCCCTGTTGTGATGGACTCTATCCCACGGGAACCAAAAGCCAAAATAAACATTTTCTTTCTTAAGTTGGCTTTTGGTCATAGTATTTTATCAAAGCAACAAAAAGTCATGCATGAACATCAAGATGTAATGTAAATAAAAGCATATATTGCTTTTGGTTGTTTTTTCTTTTAAAATTATTTTCTTTAATTTTAAGATTATAATGCAATTATATCATTACCCCCTTACCTTTCTTCTTGTCAAACTCTACGGTATTCTTAGTGAAACTCGTGTTCTTTTTGCATATATATAATATATATGCATATATATAAATACTTCAGCAATGTGGTTGGATATAAAATTAACTCATATGGATAACCAAATACCCCATGATCCCAGGATAGTTAAAACAGTCCTGAACAATAAAAGAACTTCTGAGGGAATCATCATTTCTGACCTCAAGCTATACTACAGAGCAATAGTAAGAAAAACTGCATGATATTGGTATAGGATCAGACAGGTTGATGAATGGAATTGAATCAAAAACTCAGGAATAAACCCACATACCTAGGGACACTTGATTTTTCACAAAGAAGCTAAAAGCATACAATAGAGAAAAGAAAGCATCTCCAACAATTGGTGGGGTTCAAACTGAACGTCAGAATTTTGCAGAATGCAAATAGATCCTTGTCTCTCATCCTACAGAAAACTCAAGTTAAAGTGGATCAAAGACCTCAATGTAAAGCCAGACACACCAAACCTAATAGAACAGAAAGTGGGGGATATCCTTGAACTCATTGGTATATTAGACAACTTCCTGAACATAACACCAATGACTCAGGCTCCAAGATCCAGAGTTGATAAATGGGACCTCATAACACTGAAAAGTTTCTGTAAGACAACGAACACTGTCAATGGAACTAAACAACAGCTTACAGATTAGGACAGGATCTTCACGATAGCTACATCTGACAGAGGACTAATATCCAAAAATTTAGAAAGAACTCAAAAATTAGATATCGACAAACTAAAATATAATTAAAATTGGGGTACAGAGCTAAACAGAAATTTGGAATGACTGATAAGCTCTTAGCAGAGGATGGCATTGTCTTCATGAATAGGAGGAGAAGCCCTTGGCCCTGTGGAGGCTCATTTCCCCTGGGTAGGGGAATGCAAGAGTGTTGAGGTGGGAGTGGGTGAGTGGGAGTGGGTGAGTGGGAGTGGGTGAGTGGGAGTGGGAGCATTTTAATAGAAGCAAGAGAAGAGGGAAAGGGGGAGGGTGAAAGAGAAGGGGAAGGGGGATAACATTTGAAATGTAAATACATAAAACATCTAATAAAAATAATTAAAAAAAGAAATGTTCAATGTTCTTAGTCATCAAGGAAGTGCAAATCAAAATTACCCAGAGATTTCATCTTATACCCATCAGAATGGCTAAGATCAGAACTCAAATGCTAGCACATGGTGGAAAGGATGTGGAACAAAGGGGATACTCCTCCATTTCTGATGAGAATGCAAACTTGTACAACCACATTAGAAAGCAATTTGTTTTCTCAGAAAACTGGGAATAGTTCTACCTCAAGACCCAACTATACTGCTCCTGGGCATATACACAAAAGATTCCCCACTCTACCATAGGGACCCTTGCTCAACTATATTCATGGCAGTTTTATTTGTAATAGCCAGAAACTTGAAGTAACCTAGATGTTCCTCATCTGAAGAATAGATACAGAAAATGTAATACATCTACACAATGGAATACTAGTTGGCTATTAAAACAAATACATCATGAATTTTGCAGGCAAATGGATGGAACTTGAGAATATCATCCTGAGTGAGGTAACCAAGAGCCTAAAGGACATAAATGGTATGTAATCACTTATAAGCAGTTATTAGTCATTAAAAAACGTGGGGGGCAGCAATCAGAATGTAAAGTGAATGAATAAATAAATTAATTAATTAAAAGAAAGATGCTTGAAGGTCAGCTAACTCTTCCAAGAGTCAGATCATTTATATTTTGTATGTCTGATGTCATATATGGTGTATCTATTAAAGTCTAACAAAAACAAAGCAGACCAAAAACCAAATAACAACATATTACGCTAAGTAATACAAGCAAAAAAGTAAAAATAAGACAGAAAAATTAGCAGATTTCTGCTGAGAATGAGTGATTAAAGAATAGAACATTTGCAAAACAAGTAGTTAATTATCTGATATGCATTCTTTACAGGTTGCAACACCACAGCACAGAATTACTGTGTATTCAAGGGGCAGAGGCAGCTAAGCTCTCTGGTCCTTGTCTGTTGCAAGAGTAAAAGCAGCCTCAGCAACATATTCTGACGGGGGGGGGAATCAACTAACAGATTAGGTCAGGAAAAGCAGCCTCCCCCAGGATATACTGATTATTTCTTATACTTGGAGGGAGTATTTAATGTGTCTGCTGAGTACCCAAGTTTAAATAGTCTTACTTTTACAGGTTTATCTACTTATGTTTTTTTTTAAATCATGTTTCATGGTATTTTATTTTTGAAATATCTGACAACTTCAATTGTAAATTCAAACAATGACACAAGCTCTTTCTCCGGGACACAGGCTTTATTCTATTGTCCACAGAAGAAAACATGTCCATGAATAGTTAGCATCATCAACTCTCAGGATATGAACACCTAGATTAGATTTATTAACATCAACAATTTTATTACTTTACCAAGGACGACTCTGGTCTGAATGTTCTCACCATGTTCACATTTAAAACCACTAATATAATCGACATATAGGGTCTACAAAGAATGAGGTCAGTGAATTTATTGTACAAGGCTCACTCAGGAGCTTACCTCAGCTTCCTTTTGTCCCTTCAGCTAAGGTCATGATTACAAAGCAAGAACACAGAAGCGGGAAGGGTCCCCAACTAGACGCCCTGATCTGGAACCTCCCAGCCTCCAGAAATAGATACATTACTAATGACTCAGCTATGATGCTATTAAGACAGTAGAAGAACCTGACTAGGATAAAATTTAAATTGATTTTCTTTCTTTCTTTCTTCCTTTCTTTTTGTTATCAAGAAAAGGTTTCTTCTTCCTGGTTCATGCCTTCTGGACTAAATGAATTCAGTTTTAAGAAAGAAATGATTTTACCAGTTTAACAAAAACAGAACAGGATATGCTCCAGAAAAAACACAGAAGAGTTTTACCCTACAGAGATGTGGTAGTGCGCCGACTCTGTGTTTCGGGTTTTAAAGTCATATAAAATAAACACTCATGAAGTCTGTGGCACGTTGATCACCACAAGTACTCATTTTTTCTTTCTGAATTTTCTCATAATTTTCTTGAATTCCCACAACAAAGGTGAAAGACAAAATTAATGTTCTAATAGAGCCAAGAATTTTTAAGAATGTAGATTCTTCCTTACTATACATATTTGGTAATTGGGAAAGAGCCTAGATACTTCAGTTTTAATATAGAGGAAAGGACTTAACTTCAACTCCATGGGTGTTTGAACACAAAAAAACACTTTATTTTGGGAGACACAACTTTCAAGATACAGCTCTGGTTCCCCAGAACAGACTCATATCTCTAACTTCTTGCCAACTACGTCTCACACACCATAACTTAAAAACTAATGTGAAAAAAAAGGTAGAAAGATAGGCTTGGAGGTGTAGCTCGTGCAGCTAACTTGCAAGTTTCAGAAGCTGAGGTAAGTGAGCTCCCCATTTAAAAAAAAAAAAGCTGGAAAGAGTGCTGTAGGCCTGCAATATCGCAACTGAATAGGCAAAGACAGGAAGATCTCTGGGAGCTGATGGACAACTCAACTAGAAAATCAGAAAATTCCAGGTTTATAGAGTCTTTCAAAAACGGAAGGGGGGCTATTTCATAACTTTAATCCTCGTACTTGTGAGTTAGAAGCAGTCAGATCTCTGTGAGTCTGAGGCCTACATGATTTACATAGTGAAATCCAGGCCAGACATGGATACAAAGTACAACCCTGTCTTAAAACAAAATTAAAGCAAACAAAAATATGAAAAGAAACCAATAGAGGAAGATATTACATTATGTCCCTCCCCAAACACACACACACACATACACACACACACACACACACACACTCATATATACACAAATGCACAGACACATGCATACACACACTCATATATACACAAATGCACAGACACATGCACACACACACTCATATATACACACATATAAAGACATACACATACACACACAGAGAGACACCCACAGAGAGAGAGAGAGAGAGAGAGAGAGAGAGAGAGAGAGAGAAACAAAGAGAGACAGAAAGAATAAAAAGAAGAAGGAGGGGAAAGGAAAGAAAGAAAGAAAGAAAGAAAGAAAGAAAGAAAGAAAGAAAGAAAGAAAGAAAGAAAGGAGGGAGGGAGGGAGGGAGGGAAAGAGAGATGGAAGGAAGGAAGAAAGAAAGAATAAAAGAAAAGAAAGAAAGAAAGAAATTGTTCATACCTGTGAATACTTTTTCTTAGATTAGATACTTTGTTGCTAACAAGAAATTGGATAAAGCCAGAGTTTTAAGAATAGCAAAAAGATATGAAAGAATAATGTAGATGATAAGAGAAAGAAGGTGCTTAAAAAAGCTTTAAATTCCAATTTTTCAACCATTGGCTGATGTTGGAAATCATAAATTGGTGATCCAATGAATCAGCATTTATAGTTCTTACAATATAAAATGAAAAAAAAACACAAGTAACTGTATCATTCGAAATATATCAGGACAATCTCATGAGGGTCATATGTCAATTTTATGAATTTTAAAATGGCCAGTGAGATAACACTTTCAGCAAAATAGCAGGATACAAAATTAACAAAGAAAATCAATACTTCTCCTATATACAAATGACAAATAGAGAAAGAAATCAAGGAAATGTTACTTTTCACAATAGCCTCAAGTAATTTAAAATATCTTGAGGTAACCCTAATCAAGCAAATGAAAGTTTTGTCTGATACAAACTTTAAGACATTGGAGAAGATTTTGGAGGATGGTAAGATTACCAGTACTCATTGGTAGTATTAATATAGTAAAAATGGCGTTTCTACTGAAAGCAATCTACAATTTTGACTGCATTGCCACGTTGACTTTCTAAATAAAACACCAGTAGCACAGATACTAAGAACAAAGTCTTCCACTGTGGAAAGTTTGGACCAGAAAACTTCCCTTTTGAGTTCTACCAATCTTTCAAGTATAAGCTAGTATTAATTCTTCTCAATTTATGACAATAAAATGAGGAAGTAACTCTTTCAAATTTGTTATATGAGACAAATATTGGTACTCTGATTTTAGAACCAGATAAGAATGTAAAGTCAATAACAAGTAAAAGATAGCATAGACAAAAACCCCAAACCAACATAGAGTGGAAAACACTCAACAAAACAGTAGCAAATAGATTCCAATAGCAGGTCATCGAGCTTGCCCACTCATAGTCATGAGGAAGAGCATTTCTCTAAGAATGTTTCAAAACACACAGGTCAGTGGATTGTGGTAAATATAATATATTGTATGTAACGCAAACAAAACCTAAAATCTACATGATAATCTCCATATTAGAGAGAGTATCTGTTTTACTTTGTCAAACCTGTCTGCTGGGGATGTCTGGAGGATGCTGGGAGAAGGCAGGACAAACAAAGCCAGAAGTACTGAGTTCCCAGTGGTTCATGGTCTCCTCTCAGGGTACAGAGGCCCTGCTGTTGTACCACAGAGAGAGAAAGTCAGGAATAGGAGTCCTAGGTCTATGTTTTCTCTTAGGGGGTCTATGTACCAGGCAGGATGGGGAAGCTGCAGCCCTGGTCAAACTGGATCTGGCCTGGTTGGGAGAGAATGGAGAATGTGCAGGGGCTAGAGTTGCTAAAAGAGGGAAAACCTTCCTCCAGAGATAATCTTTAAGAGACAGAGAAAGATCGTCTTCAGCTGTCTTAGTCAAAGTTCTATTGCTGTGAAGAGAGGACATGAGCACAGCACCTTCTATAATGGAAAATTGGGGCTGGCTTGCAGAGACTTAGTTCATTGTCATCATTGTAGGAAGCGCAGGGGAGGGGGGAAGAGTTTTAGGCTCAGCTCTTTAGTCAAAAGCTTTCCCCCTGTTAATCCTTAATGAAACAGCTCTCTAAGAGGATCCCTGTTTGTTCATATTGCTTGGTTTGGTGGCAAATGTAAACACATGCACTTTAGTCCAGGTGAACCAGGGATTGTATACCTTCTGAGGGAAAGAATACCCAGGAAAGGAAGCCCATTGGCTGAAAGATCAAGGCTATCTAGATATCCCATTAGCACCAAGAAGAACTCTAGCTATTATGATATGTGACTGAGTGCCTATGGCCCTCTCAGTGAAGTGTCATGGTTACATGTTCCAGAACAGACACAGAAAGGGGTAGAGAATGGTTCCACTCCTGCTGTTCTCAAATCTTAGATCCCTGGGGTTTGTGTTCACTCAGCCTTACCAGTTCTTATGGCTGTCTGGTATCATGGCCCCACGTGACTTACAAGCATCTCTTATACGTTAGCATATCTTCCCAATATAAATTCCAAAGGGCATACATATGAAAGAAATACACTTCAAAGTAATAGAGGCTGTGTGTTGCAAACACAAAGTCAACATTATTCAACATAGTATGAAAAATCCAAGCCTTGCATCTGAGACATAGAATAAAACAAGAATGTCTGGTGTCACCAAGCTTAGTCAACATAATACCAAAGACTATAGAACAAGTAAGAAAAAGAAAGGAAATGAAAGGTAAACACATACATTAAAAATAAGAAGGAAGTCAAAGTATCTGTTGCAGATGTTATGCTTCTAGATATAGAAAAAAATTTAAATTTTACCAAAAAACTAGAATTGGAAAAAAATTCCAATAAAATTAAAGTCTATAAAACTCAGCATGCCAAAAATAATCTGTAGAGATTTCAAATTTCAAATGCCAATAACGGTAATGCTGAGAAAAAAGCATAGATATGTCCTACTCGGAATAGCTATATAAAATAAAACATCTAGGAGTGAATTTAATAAGGACAGGGGAAAACACAATGAAAACTGCAAAAATAGTGATAAAAAGAAACTGAATACACACACACACACACACACATATACACACACACACACACACACACACACACACACACACACACACACACACACACACACACCCTGAAGGATACTTGTAATTCTGGTCTAGATGAATTCGTACTTCTTCAACTCCCAAACCATTCAAAGTAATTTATGCATTCAGTGCAAGCCCTGTGAAGAAAATTCCAATGGTGGCACAGAGCATTCTAAATAGGCAAAGTTATCTTGAGAAACAGGAACAGAGCTGAAGCTATCACATTACCTGACTTGATATTTTTAAGCCATGAAAACCTACTTGCATTTAACGTCCTACTCACAAAATTAGTGAATGGGAGTACAGACTAGACTAATAATACTGAGAAAATAGGCCTAAGATTTCCATTTTCGATCTTAAACTTTATTTAAAAATTCATAATGGAAAGTAGCTATTGAAATAAATTAAAGGAAGGATTTTTTAAATCTTCCTTATTTTCAATGCTTCTTCGGTGAGACCAGAGTTCACAGATGTATTCATTTCTTTTCTCCTTTTTTTTTTCTAAACTGGCAAACCAAGAAAATCCATTTTTTTCCCAGTACAGGAAAGGAAAAAACAGTGCAAGACAGTGAAAGGATTTCTTTTCTTCAAAGGAAATCAGTCGGGCAAAAATGGAAAAAAAGTGTAAGATTGGTTGACCAAAAATAAGCCAAAAGCAATGAAGAAATGTTGTCTCCTTTTCCCAGTGCATAATTGAATAATGAACTACATGGCCCTAGGTCATCCTGAAACCATTAAAGATGAATGGGGACTTGAGACATGAGTCATCCCATAAGAACACTTGATACTATCCTAGAGGACCATACTTTGGTTTTCACCATCCACATAATGGTGGTGAAATTCATTATGTAATTACAACTCCTGGGGATCCAATGCCTCTGAGCCTCCACAAAAATCTGCATGTATACATGCACGTGTGGACACACACACACACACACACACACACACACACACCTATATAATTAATAATAATAATAATGTGTTTTTATAAATTATCTATGTTTACACCATTGCATTATTAGAGAACAAAAGTAAATGTTAAGGTAAGAATTAGAGTTTCAGAAGTCTTTAAGGAAGAACTTACTTGGTGTCCCAGACATAAAACAGAATGTCACCTGCCTTTGGAAGATGCTGCAGGTAAAAGACTAGTCAATCTGCAAAGTGCAAACAGACTAGTGTCTCGTAAAGGATCCAGAGGTACCAAGTGAATCTGCAAGACATGCAGCATCTTAAAAAATACAACTTTCTGTGTGAATCATCAAGGAAAGACATAGGGTTTTCAATTCTTCCAGGAAATCAAAGATACATTCAGCAGCATCCCGTAATAAGATATCAATTCAGTAGATCTAGAAACTTAACCAAAAGAGCTCTCCAGGGACTAGTGAGGGGACAGTGGAGAACAACTGGTCGCCAAGCCATTCTTGTACTTCTGGGAAGTGATAGGGGCCTCTCCTTTGCCCTCATCTTCTTCTGAGTAAGAAAGGGAAAGAAAGAATTTGAGTGTGTGTTTTTACAGCAAAGAGAATGAGTCACTCAAAAGAAACTTTTAAAATGTAATATTAGAGATAAACTTGCCAGCTTCAATTATCTTCATTACAACTCGTGAAGATGGATTCATAAAGTTCGGGTAAGTATAATGGTTAAATGTGCTTTCCCTACACTTTTTGCCCTGAATGGCCAACCAAAATTGAGAAGGCATCAGTTAATGCACCCTCAACCTTATGCTCCCAACAGTTAGTACATGGTCCGCATGCAGTAACTAGAGGTGTGAAAAGAAAGGATGAGAGACACATGGGGGGGAGGGAAGGGAAGGAAGAAGGGGAAGAGGGAGGGAGGAAGGGAAGGAGACAGACAGAGAAATTTTTTAAATGCCTAGGAATGAGTCATATGTGAAGAGATGCAAATGCCTTCCAAAAGCTGGAGTAAGGTAAACTGAACTAGGTTTAGTCTCAGGTAAATGTAGCAGAAATTCCAGAGCCAACATAGGTGTTCAAGAACAGCCAGAGCTGGATAAAGAAAAATACATATATGCACACATACATGTGCCCACACACCTGTGTGTGTGCCTTTGTCCCTATATAAATAATACATGTTTATAAATGTTTTCTACCCAAATGAACAAAGTTACGTCATATTCAGGAAAATGGATTCATTAAACTCCTGTGCTCAGTTACGTACAAGTACTTCAAAAGACAAGCCAATGCATAATTCTAAAACATTATTGATTTAATCATCACTTGATATGTGCTAAAACTATCCCCTCCTATAACAAGCTCTGAAATGAAAAACATTTTTGAGAATCACTAGATATTGGTTGAAAATCTGGAAAACAATTACACTCCAATATACAGCAGTGGTAAACTCTGAGTCTACTTAAAAGCACTCCATTTTATCTCACCTAAGAACCTCAGACACTGTGTGGATATGATGTATCCACTCTTTGTTGCTGTTGCTTTAAAGATTGTCTCCGGGACCAGGATACTCAACACAGATTCGTCAGACCACTCATCAGTACTGAAATGACAAAATTAAGATATTTATTTAGGTGAAGTTTAAAGGAAAAAAATAACAGGAAACATTATCTTCATCTGCCTCAGGCTTCTCTTATCCGACCATCCTTGGGATCTAGCACTGTTATTGGTATTTTGTTTTGTTTGGTTTTGTTTTGTTTTGTTTTGTTTGTTTTTCTTTTGGGTTTTTTTTCTTGTTTTGTTTTTCTACTGTCTTGACTTTGTAAAACCTTAAATATACTTGGGCTAAGAAGATTTAAAGATGACATAACTGTCATATACAATGTTCCTGGTAATTTTAGGTGATAGTCTAAGGAGAAGCCAATTCACTTACAGGATTGTGATAAGAAAACTTGGCTGGTGTTGAATCCTGAGTTAGACAATTCTATAGTGTTCACCTATGAATTAACTCCAAGTGTTAGTTAGGTTGTGACAATTTATTTAGTAGCCAAATCCTCTTGATACAAAGCTTTATTCTTGAAAAAGTACGGAAAGCAAAATCAGCAGACATGCCTCAATCAATAAAGAGAGGGAAATATTATAGTCATTCTTAACTGATTTCTTTATCTCATAAAGTCCTTTATTATAGTCCATTTTCTGAAAGATATTTACTACATCAAAGAGTACATCTATAGTACTGTGCTCTATTAAATAGTCATATTTCTTTCACTTACACCTAGAAATATAGATGTGGCAAGTATAAAAAGAAATTGTCTACAAGCATTGCTATAATTTTTATTAGAGATTAGAGGACTTTATTCTGCTGAACACAATGGAGTTTGCAATCTTAGTTAGGGTCCACTGTCATGTGTGCTTGTACATATACTTGTGTGTGTGTGTGTGTGTGTGTGTACTGGAATCATTTTCAAAATAGACCTATTCCTTACACATTTGATAATTTATTCAGTTAAATATTTAAGCATTTATTAAGAGGAAGGATTCTCACTTTGTATTATGTGCCATTGTGTAGTGAGCATATATGATTCCTAAGAAAATGTTAGTTGAGGCCCACTAACATTTGTTATTCTTTGTATCCATGGTAATGGCTTTTAGAGATTTTTTCATCCTCTAATAGCCAAAAATTATTTTTAAAATTATTTTTAAAATAATTTTTTATATTATAAATCCCTAAATATTTACTTCAGACTGTTAAAAAGGGTGAGAATAGTCAAATGCTTGTGTTAAAGTTGCTTCTCTTTCAAAACATAATTTGAACAAAGTTATAAACTGGCTTGTTTTGACAAACTAAAGCATGGTAGAAAATGAGAGTCAAGCATTAGGAGAGATATAAAAGAATCTCATTTAAAATTCCTGTGTCAAAGCAATTGGATATTTGTTCCGTTGACATTACACATATGGACTTAGAAGGGAATAAGAAGACTAGGACATTGGGCTATCAATTAAATCTGACCTAATTTTAAATGTTTTCGTCCATTTGTCTTATTTTAATGTGCTATGTGAACACTGTTCTCAACTGATGCCTGTGAGAAGAATTTGAGAGTAGAATAAAATACACAAGGAAATACAAGTTCAAAATGCACCATGAAAAGAAGAAAAATCAAATTTGCAGGAAAATGGATTTATCTGGAAGTCAGTGTTTTAATCAAAGCAGCCCAGGCTCAGGAATACAAATACATTGAGAATACTACACATTCTCAAATATTTATGTGGATTTTAGTGGACATATAGGTCCCAACAGTAGAAACAGGACCATGGGAAGGGAAAGATTTGAGGAACCAGGGAAGGTACAATTTTTGTAAAAGCAGAAAGGACACAACTAGGAATTGAAAATAAATGGGGGTACAAAATAGGAGAGGAGAATTATCAAAAACAATTTCAGAAAAAAATCAATTAATTTGTATACTAATTTTTAGAAAGTACAAAAAAACTTTCATAGAGAATATGACGACGTATGTAATATGTGTAGAATCTCTTTATGTCAAAAGTTTTATTTCTCATTCCTATCATAATTTATTTAAAGTTGCCACTCTCCTTGCCCTTTACCCAAGTTTAGAAAATGCAATTCAAACATATGGATAATTGTGTGAGTTTCTAAGCAGTGAAGAGGGACAATTTTCAAAGACAGACACTTTCTGTCCTCCCCACATAAGTCCTACCTTCTCAGGCAGCAATCTCACACTGCTCGTGTGGCTCTCAGGTGGGATTTCTGCTATAAGAAATGCCACCTGCAAGGAAACCTTCACCATCTGATCCTTTCTGACAATGAAGATTCAAAAGACTGGAGAGATGGCTCCAGCAGAAGAACTCTTTCTGCACAAGAGTGAAGACCTGAGCTTGGATTCCCAATACCCATAAAAGCAGCCTGGAGAGCATTCCTGACTGTCCCACCAGCACTGAGAGGAAAGAGAGTAGAGACAGGCAGACCCTTGGGAAATTTCTGCACAGCCAACCTAACCAAAAGGGTAAATACCTAGTTCAGTATGAGATACCCTGTCTCATAAATACTCTAGGGGTGTTAAAGGAAGATGCTCAAAGTCAACCATGACCTTCCCCATGCCCATGCATAAGAATACACTCACAGTCATGGAGAGAGAGAGAGAGAGAGAGAGAGAGAGAGAGAGAGAGAGAGAGAGAGAGAGAGAGAGAGAGAGAGAGAGTACTATTCTTAGGAACCTTAGCATCCACATATGCATTTTGGTCTTAACCTTAATAAAAGTTTGGTCACAAGATTCTCATTTACCACAGTCTGATTCAACTTTCACATCTCATCTGAGACACAGAAACCACTGATCTTTCAGTTTGCATAACAAACACTGCCTTCCAACATCCCACTTCTCCATCCTGTTGACGCTGTCCTCACATGGCCAGTGCCCCTCAACATCCAGTAGCACTAACAGTAAACATGAGTAATGAGGAACTGTATCAGGCATGATATATGGGTCCTATTAATTGTCAGGAGAATTGGAGAAGATCATGACTTATAAGTTGTATTAAGCCCATTAGCTAATTATAAGCAATCAGAATGATGAATATTTCTAGATCCTTGAGGCATTGGCACATACACACTTAAAATTTAGTCTCTGAAATTAAAACATAATCTTAAAATAACTCGAATACCCATGCATTAGATGTTTGAAATGAGTTTACTTCACTTTAATGAATAGCATCTGTTTCTCCAAGCAGTTTTCTCACTGATCTAGTGAAAAAGAAGGAGTGCTGAAGAGTTCCTGTAATAAAAAAAATGTTATATTCCACCAGTGATATATGACAAACATTTAGAAATGATTACAAGCATATACAAGGTAATCCATTTTCCAAGTACATACTGCAGCAAGCACAGATATTTGTGATGCTTTTTAGAGTTCGGAACAGTAAGCACATTTAGGATTCTGGGAAATAAGACCGTACAGAGAGCTTAAAGGCACAGTAGTTAAGGCCTTTAATTTTACCACGAAGATAATTGAACAAAAGAGCTGGAGTAACACATACCATCACAGACCATCTCCGAGTTGAGCTCAATCGAAATATGCTATTCTAGGTTTCAATTGAGGGTTTTTGACTAAAGCCTGGAGTCCAATTCATCAAGATGGTTTCTTATACTTGTATATCAAAAAGCAATCCAAGTTGAGGTGGCACTGCAAGTAAAGATGTTTGCTGCCAAGCCTGATGACATGAGTTCAATCCTGGGGACCCACATGGTAGAGGGGTGAACAACTTGTGCAAGGTGTTCGCTCACCTCTCTATGTGCACACACACTGAAATAAATAAAAATGTTACAACAATTTTACTTAAAAAGCACTCCAACTATTTGCTGCCGAGGGTCACCTAATGTAAATGAAATTCTTTTAAACAGCACTGCCTAAATATTCTAGAATAAATAACACCAAGTCCTTCCTTCTGGTGTGTAAACTGGGACGTATGGCATGAGATGAGAAGCACTGTCTGGTAATTTTTAGAGGTTCTGATAACTTGAGAAGTGACTCTGTGTACTCAGAAATAAATATCTGTCAGCAACCACCAGCAACTCGGAAGCTCTTGACCTCAAACCCTCATGAATTTCAGCCTCCAGAGGTCTTACTACTGAGCCTGCAGCCAAAGAGACGCTGAGAGCTCCACCACCAGTGTTGCCCTAGAAAATCAAGTTAATCTTGTTCTCATAATATATTTTTGAGAAGCTATGTCAATTAAATAAGAAGTGATTTAATCCATTTTATATTCTAATACTAAACTTTGCAACTTGCAACGCAATCATATGTCATTACTGGGTTAGAGAAAAAGAATAAAGTTAACAACAACAAAAAAAAGAAAGCTTCATTTTTATTTTGTCTTAATAAAAACTGTACTCACACTAAGTAATCTTTTAAAGTGGTCCAGAAAAACAGAGTTTCCTTAAAAAAATCAAAATACATTCTTAGACTTAGGGCAACTGGTTATGTAAATTTCTATTGAGGTCCCATGAATAAAATCAAAGGTTATCTAATTTAGCCAATAGTGATTGCAGAACATTGGTTACAGTAATTTCTCTCTTAAATAGCTCTAAGTGATACTAACCTTAGAACATATAAAGCAATATGTGCTTATTTTCCTCATTTTGGGTCAGATTTCCAAAGTTTCTGAGCCAGAGAACATCCAAGAAATGTTCAATGTTTAAATATGTAAAACCAAGAAGAATTTCGTGTACAAAATTCATGATCTTGAGCATACAACTGGTCTGCTTCACAAAAACAAGGTGAGTAGTTTGGGGCTTTAATAGATGGAGGCAGAAGAATGCTCCCTCGGGAAGGTAAACTATCTTAATGCTGGGAAACAGTGAACAGAATATGTAACAGAGGATAAAATCCAAGTTGAAGGAGAACTAGTGTTTTTAATTAAATAACTTTAAAATAAAAACATCATGACCAAATTACAATTTTTCATTCATTTTCAAATCACCGCTAATCCCCAACTTTTTCATTTTCCTGTCTCCCAGAACCCTAAATAGAATCAACAAGGTGGGGGCAGGGACAAAGAGAGGTATGTGAGTGGGTGTGGGGGTGTCCGGGTGTGGGGTAATTTTTCAGAGAACTAGTTCACAGGATTGTGAAGGCTTGCAAGTGCAGATTGTAAAGGTGGCTAGCAGCTTACCTGAAGAGTCAGTTGTCAGAGATCCCCTCTGGGATCTTTTTTATTTTACCTGATTAGGTGAGACCGTCCCACATTGAGCAGGGTCATCTCCTTATTTAAAGATTACTGATTTAAATGTTAATCTTATTCTCAAAGTAATTACCTTCAAAGGGGCAGCTAGACTAACTTGTAACCAAATATTTAATTACTATGACTTAGCCATGTTGACAGAGAATTAACCATCATCATTCTACATATGCACCTACTTCACTAATTTTCTTGTGTGCATGTGTGTCTGTGTCTGTATTTGCAAGTGTGTGGGTTATCTGTGAAGTCCAGAGAAGATGTGAAATCCTCTCGAGCTGGAGTTGCAGAGATTTGAGAGCAGCCTGCAATGACTTTGGGAAACCAAATTCCTCTCCTCTACAAGAACAGAAATTTTATCATTTTTTTTCAGCAACCAGACTCTTTTTAATATATAGAATATTTTCCTTTCCAAATAAAAACTTAAAGTACAGCAACAACAACAACAATCACAATAGCTGAAGAAATGCATTTTACATCTATGGAACTCCACATCCTCAATGAGTTTCGCAGGGTTTAAGAGCTGGGACAATCTGCAGTCATGCTTAAATCTTGTCTCCATGAGACACCTCTATCTTCAAAGCCAGCAATCCATGGCTGGTTAGCTTTCTTGTACTGCACATGCCTATGGTTCCTTGGTAAGCACATAGACATATTGAAGGCCATTATCATGCCTATGGTATTCCTTTGCAATTTAAAACAAATGACAATAATACAGACTTCTCATTCCAGAACTAGAAAATACTCTATGATGAGTAAGCTACTGTGGTTATGATTATTTGTATCAGCAGACATAAAAACAGTTACCATCAGGAAGGAACTAAAAGCTTACACAAGTATTATAGCTAAGAATTAAATAGATTTACTTTCTTGGGGATTTTCATTAAGCCAGGACCATTTAGACAATAAAGATAATGTATCTATTATATCTTAAAGCAAAGTAAGGAACAGAAAAAGAGGTACTGTGAATAAAAAAAAAAACAGAAAAAAATATCGACAATTACCCATAAGAAATATATTATTTTATAGCAGTTTCATAAACTGTGGTTTTTAAATGTTTTGGTTCTGAGAGTTATCAGTATGTTTTTAGGCAAAACAAGCAAACAAAAACCAAGAATATTGCTTTCAGTTGCTTTGCTGTGTTAACACACATTGGAAATATCCTGATTGTACAGTGTTTCAAAAACTTCCTGTTTCCTACAATATGTAGTTCTGTGGTTGGGTTGTGGTTTAGATAACAGTAAATTGTCTTGGAACACTGGGTTATCTACTGAAATAACTGCCAAAACAAAATTGCTCTGTTCAACTGATTTTTACAAATCTGTAAGAAAACAAAGGTAAAAGGAGTGCACATAAAAAGTTCCACATAAAAATTATTCTCCCTTTCTATTCAAAGCCTGTATTGCCCAAAATCCCATTCATCTTTGCCTCTATATCATATCTTTCTTCCAGCTTTCATTAGAATGTATTACCCTCATCATATTGTTTTTAGTCATATAACTCTCTACAAATTTAATTCTTCGGTGACAAAGTTTATATTATATGTTTTGCATTATGTAAATATATTACATTTTTACTTATTTATTTTGGGACAAGGTTTTATGTAGCCCACCATCTCTTTGTAGCCTAGATTGGTCTTTAATTTTTGACCATAGTGCATCAAACTTCTAGGAGTTGGGAAGACAGTTCAGGTATAAACCATCATACCCAAGTTCAATGTGGATATGTCCTATTTAAAGTTGAGTTCAGTGAAATTTTATAGACAGAAATTAAGATACTGACACAGATTAATCCTCTTTATTTCACTCAATGCTGCTCATAGCTTTGATCCCATGATATTTTTTTCCTTTCTTTTTATCTTTGTGGTTGTACCTAACAAGCAGGCTGGTAGGTGAATAATTCAAGTAAGCAGGGTCAACCCTGTGTGCTGATGTGTAAATCAATTAGACAGAGAGTTAAATATTGGGAAACCAGGGACAAATTATCCTAAAGCTTCAAAGGGCTTTCCCTGCTTGTTATACTTTTGACTGTCAACTGGACCCAACATAGAAACAATAGGGAAGATATGCTATCAATATCAACTTGGCATGTCAGTTGAGGATTGTCTCAATTATAACGATTGAAGGCGGAAGATCTGACCACTGTGAGTGGCTCCATTCCCTACAGAGGGTATCTTTAACTGTGTAAAGAAGAAAGTGAGCTGAGCGCAAACGTGGATGTATTGGTCAATCTGTTCCTATTTATGAAAATGATATGATCAACTCAGATTTCTGCTGCCATGACTTTCCAGTGATACTGGACTGTAATCTGGGACTATGACTAAAATAAATCCATTCTCCCTTGAGTTGATTTTGTCAGGATATTTTATCACAGAAGAAAAGGCATGTCTTTAGGAAGAAATTGTCCCTGAGAAGTAGGCTACATCATGGTAACTCTGACTGGTACCTTAAAAGCATTTGGGGTCATTGACTATTGACAGAGAAGACGGGGTGGGAGGGAGTTTGAAAATTTGGACCAGAAAAGTTAACATCAAAAGGCTGAAGAAATGGCTAAACAGTAAAAAACACATACTGATCTTTGCAAAACTGACATTGGATGATGTTTTGGGTAAAAAAAAAATCCACCTATGTCCTGAGAACGTATATAGAGCTGAATTTGAAGCTAAAAGTTTGAACTGTTGGACAGAGAAAATTTCAAGGCAGGATGGTACACGGTCTGGAGCTGAGGAAGTTGTTACTGTTAAACTTGAGGATTCCACATCTTGTGAAGACTCAAATTCTTTTCAACAAAGTAGCCCAAGTTAAAGGGGTTGCCTGTCCTCAAAAGTACATGTCAAAGAATATTTTTCTCCACAATCATCATGGAGAAGCAGATCCACCTATAGTGTCAGGATACCAGGCTATGAAATAGCACAACGTCCCAGTGTCCTAAGCATCATATATGTGGCACTGGTCTTGAAGACAGGAGTGGAGGTTCTGCCCTGACCTGCATAGCAAGAGTTGCCACATCAGCTGTTTTGCCATCAGCACTTGGTGGAATTTCCCTGCCTGAGTTGGGAGTTCTGCTTTTGGCCTGATCTCAGTTTGTCTTCCTTTAAGAGACACCTATGCTGAGAAATGAAAACCTATGCCACTGGCTGCTGGCATGAGGTGATTTATGTCATCAGTCATGTCTAGGGGTTGGGGTTTGTGGTTTTTGCCTTTAAAAGCCTGCTGCTTTGCAATTAAAATTGAGCCTTGATCCTTTGTCTTCTTCTCTCATTCCTGTCCTTTAATTCCCAGACTCCGGATACCTACTTTGACTGGTAGTTGTGGGTCGGTCGACTACAGGCAGGAAAGTCATGACATCAAGAGTCACAGTGAGCAGCTGAGACCAAGCACTGTGTGAGTTGCAAAGCCTGGAGCCCACTAAGCTGATTCATTGCACATCCATATACTACACATTATGCTGAAGATTTTATATCTCCTCTGCTAGATTTTTGGTTTGGTTTTGCGTTGATCTGATTGGTTTTCCTATGAATCAGGTTTTTCCTTTTTCAGAATAGGAATGTATATTCTATTGCTGTGGACATTTCAAGTATATAACTTGCTGTTTGTTTAATTTTACAGAGTGCCACAGCCAACATATGGTTTCAGTATCATCAGAGACTTTGGACTTCACAGTTACAGGATTGGGACTTTTCAAAACTATGGGGAACCTTTAAGGTTGAACTAAATGCATTCTGCATCATAAGGCTATAAGGGTAAGGGACAGAATGTTATGGTTTGTATGTGAAGTGCTCCATACATAGACTCCTGTGTTTGAGCTATTGGTAGCCAGCGGACATCACTGTTTTGGGTTATACAGCCTTCAGAAGGTAGGAAGTGTCACTTAGCAGTGGTCTTTCACTTCCTGCCCTCTCTCTGCTCCTGGACAGACTTTCTACAACTCAATATGTTCTGTTGGGTATTTTGTGCCTTCATTTACATTGAATTCTAAAAAGACTTTAATTTCTTTCAATTTTTCTTCCCTGACTCAGAGATTGAGTCAAGAGTTGTTCGACCTCCGTGAGTGTGTAGGCTTTCTGGTATTTCTGCTGTTGAAGTCTAGCTTTAAACCATGATAGGATGCAAGATGTTATTAAACATTTCTTATGTCTGCTGAGGCTTTCTTTGTGACTTACCATACAGTCAATTCTAGAGACAGTTCCATGGAGTGCTGAGGTTATTCTTTTGTCTTTGAGTGAAATATTCTGTAGATATCTGTCAGGTCTGTTTGATTCATAACATTGGTTAGTGTCTTTATTTCTCTGTTTAGTTTTTGTCTGCATGCCCTGGCTATGGTGAGAGTGGGTGCTGAAGTTCCCCACTATTAATGTGTCGGGTTCGATGTGCAATTAAGCTTCAGCAGTGGCTTCTTGTTATTGTTGTTGTTGTTGTTGTTGTTGTTGTTGTTGTTGTTCATTTGTTTTATAAATATTTGTACCTCTGTGTTGGGTACAGATATTTAGAATTGAGAGATCATCTTTGTAGATTTTTCCTTTGGTGAATATGAAGTATCCATCCCTGTCTTTTTTGAAAGTCCATTTTATTAGATATTAGAATAGCTACTCCAGCTTGCTTCTTGGGTCTGTTTGCTTGAAAAACATTTTTCCAGCCCTTTACTCTGAGGTAATGTCTATTTTTATTGCTGAGATGTGTTTGCTTTATTGAGCAGAATGATAGATTCTGTTTTCACACCATTCTGTTAGCCTGTACCTTTTTATTAGGAATTGATTCCTTTGATGTTGAGAAATAATAAAGACCAGTGATTGTTAATTACTTAATTTTGATATTGCTGCTGCTGCTGCTGGTGGTGGTGGTGATGGTAGTGGTGGTGGTGTGTGTGTGTGCTTTCCTTGTTTTGTTTTTGCTGGTATGTTATTTTGTGATATGCTTTCTTGGGTGTAGTTATCCTCATTGGGTTGGAGGTTTCCTTCTAGTATTTTCTATAAGAGTGTTTTGGGGGTACATATTTTTTAAATTTGGTTTCGTCTTGAAATATCTTCTTTACTCCCTTGATGGTGATTGAGAGTTTTACTGGGTATAGTAATCTAGGTTGGCACCTGTGGTTTTTAGATGTTGCAAGACATCTGTCCAGACCCTTCTAGCTCTAAGAACTTCTGTTTCAAAGTCAGGTGTAATTCTGATATATCTGCCATTGTATGTTATTGGGTCTGTTTCCCTTGCAGCTTTTAATATTTTCTTTCTTGGTTATGTAGATTTAGTGTTTGAATTATTATATAGCAGGAGGATTTTCTTTTCTGGTCCAGCATAATTGATGTTCCATAAACTTCTTTTATGTTTGTACGCATCTCTTATTTAGATTGGATAGCTTTCTTCTATGGTTTTATTGAAATTATTTTCTGATCCTTGGAGCTGAAACTCTTCCCTTTCATGTATTCATATTATTCTTAGGTTAGATCTTTTCATGGTAACTCAGATTTCCTGGATATTTTGTGTCAGGAAGTTTTTTTTGATTTAACATTTTATTTGACTGACATATCAATTTCTTTTATAGTATCTTCTTTTTTTTCTTGTTCTTTCAGAGCTGGGGACCGAACCCAGGGCCTTGTGCTTGTTAGGCAAGCATATAGTATCTTCTATTCTTGAGATTTTATCTTGTATTTTGTTGGTGATGCTCTGTCTGTAGTTCTTGTTCTCTTCCCTAGGTTTTCCATCTCCAGATTCCCTCAGTGTGCATTTTCTTTATTGCTTCTATTTTCATTTTTCAGGTCTTGAACAGTTTTATTTATTTCGTTTACCTGTTTAATTGTATTTTTCTGTATACCTTAAAATTTTACTTTCCTCTTTAAAGACTTCTACCCATTGGATTATACTATACTTTATTTCTCTAAGGGATTTATTCATTTTCTTTTTAAAGGTCTCTATCACATTTATAATATTGAATCTGAGGTCATTTTCTTGTGTTTCAGTTGTTTTAGGATATCTAGGCCTTGTTGGAGAAAGACAGTTGAATGAAGGTGTCGTGTTGCTCTGGCTTTTGTTAACTGTGTTCTTTGGAGAGCCTTTAGCCATCTGGTTGTTCTTGGATGTTCCTGTTATAGCAAATATTGGGAGGGTGCCTAACCCCAATGATCTTGGTGTGGCAGAGTTCTGGTGGGTATTCTTGGGCTGGACAAGGGAACTCAGGGGTGTTGTCAATCTCCTTCCAGTTCAGTATGTCCCTGGAGATATAGAGGAAAGAGTATTGTGGGGAGGGAGGCAGGCAGAAAGGTAGCCAAACAATGGAGGTCCAGGGAGACATTAGGCCACTCAGGGTAGCTGGGCATGTCCTCAAGAATTTGTGGGGAGGGTAGAAACGGGTTCTAGAAAGGAATCTAATCAGTATTCTTCTGGTTCAGCATATCTATATGGTTCTAATCAGCTAGTCTGATGACATTGGGCTGAAAGTTCCCAGACAATGGAGATCTGGGAAGCAGAAGGTTGCTCAATGCAGCTGGGGGTGACCAAGAGCCCTCATAAACTTCTTAATAAGATCATATAAATAAACATTTTTAAGGGAATAGTGTTTAATGATTTCAGAGAGAAGAGATTTCACCTAATGTCATGAATATGCTACTACCTCATAAACACATAAAGACCTAGACATAAGTGAGAAATCTATGATCTCTCACCACCATTCATTTTTGAATAGTCAATGATCCATCTTTAGAATGGACTTTATTTTCTTCCTTTCTTTTAATGGGAAGCTTATTTATTTGTTCCCATTTGGTCCTGTCTTTATTCTTTTCCTGTGAAGACATTCCTAATTGTCTTAGGGCTTGCTATAATAAGATACTTGACCAAAAGCAACTTGAGAAAGAAAGAGCTTATTTCCTATCACAGATTATAGTTCATCAATAAATCAGGGCAGGAATTCAATGTCTAAATCTAAGTTGGCAAAGTCAAAAAAGAATTAGGTATGTTTTCATCTTTAGCTATAGAGATTTTAATATTCCTCTCTCAGTAATTCCCATAAATAGCTATAAAATCTGGAAACAAACATCAAACAGTAGGACATAGAATATTTAAACACTGCTTCTAATCATTCTGTTATAATTGATATTTATATAATGTTCATATATTAAATATGATATATAATATAAATATTATATATATGTTTTAAATATAAGATGATTATCCCAAGCTGTATTATATGTGAGAATTCAAAGGAGCCTCAATAAATCTAAGACTTAAAATTCACAGAAACTATTGTCTTTCAAAAGCAGAATTGAGCTAAAATCATCAGTAAACATGAAGTGAAAATATAAAACTTAAGGAATATGAACTTAAGCAAACAACTATCAGGAAAAATAAAAGTATGTAGAGGTGAAAACACAGAGAGAGAGAGAGAGAGAGAGAGAGAGAGAGAGAGAGAGAGAGAGAGAGAGAGAGAGGCAGAGAGGAAGGGATGGAGGGGGAGGGAGAGAAGGAGGGAGATACTTATGGCTGAGAAGAATATGTGAAAAGAATAGCAAAACATCTCATGGCAGTCATAAATTTTCAATCTTGGATAAAAATGTCAAATTTGAGTCTAAGAAACTACTTTAAAATAAAATAATAATGATGAGCGCAAAAGCCAATTAAATGTTAAATGTTGTATGTTCAAAAGGACATAAAACAAAGCGAAAATGTGCCTCTGAAAAAGACTAACCAAGTGTGTAAACATTAGCAACACAAATTTTAAACAATAAGAAAAAACATACATTATCAAAAGTAAGAAGGAAAAAGGAGTGATTGCTATAATTTCTACAGTTATGGTCAATTTAAATTATCTAAGGTCACTATTAAAAATTAAGTCTGTTACTTGATGAGATAGAAAAATATCTGAAATCAAATGTATCAAGATTCCAGGATGATGGAGATTGTCAACAACCTACTTTTTAAGAACTTGACTTTGAAATTAATGTGTTTTCCAAAAATAACACTCCAGGATTTAATATTGTTTTTTCTCATATACATTTAGTATAAATAGAACAAGAATACATAACATTTTTTCAGAGGATATGCATGTAAAAATACTTACTAGTGTGTATTATAAAGGCAGCATAAGCAATAGCAAACCCTGACCAAAAAAAAAAATAAAGAAAGAAAGAAAAAAGAAAGAAAGAAAGAAGAAAAAACAATATTGTATGGAGAGAAAACACTCTAGAATCTAGACATAATGAAATGAAAACATAGAATAATATGAGTGTAATGATATATAGAGTATAATACATCATGAATAAATTTATTTAAGTTCAGTAATGCAAAATGCACTTGTCATTAGACAGCAGCAGTAGAATTCTCTACAAACAAACTGTAGAAAAGCTTCAACAGTGGTCAACTCATTAGATGAAGGAAGTGTTTAATATTTTACAAAAAGGAGCACACTCTAAAAACTTGGCACAGCAAATTCCTGAGAAAAAAATCATCTCTTCAGTAAATTGAGTATGTACACATTCTAAAACTATCAATCCCTTACATTAAAGTCATATTATCAAAGTTATGTTCAGGTACATGCGTGCATGTGCAAAGTTATGTTCAGATATATGTGTGCATGTATGGGTAGATGTTTTTATAATAGAATATATTGAAGGAATATATCAACAGTATCTTAGAATTATGCTTAGACTTATTTTACTAAAATATAGAAAATACTAACTATAAAGAAAAAGGTTATAACTGAACTATCAAAATATTTTGATAGTCTATTCTCAGAAAGCATTTTGTAAATCTACAAAGCGGGTCACAGAATATATTTTAATATCCATGACCAACAAAGCCTGTACTATTACTGTAGGAAAAATACTGGTAATAAGTAAGATATGACAAATAACTGCTTTCAAAAGAGGAAGTGATGAGAGGCAATTGAAAGAATATATAGAATGAAATCCAACTGCTATGTGCTCTTCATCGTTATGATGCACAGAGGACATTGACCAAGGAAAGCAAATACGATGTCATCATCTCTAGAACAGCTAAATGATTAACAGTGGCAGGTACATTTGTGAACGGGCTACTGGAACATCCACACATAAGCTCATTTATTACAATTTCTTTACAATGGGAAACTAATATCTTCCCATCAAATTTAAAAGTGAAATTATACCATGATCAAACAACTGGATACTCATGTACACACAGGACAACAAGCATACAAAGCATGACAAAATATTTTTAAATTATTTCGTTTATTTAAATTTCAAGTGTTTTTTCCCATTCCAGTACCCCTGCCAGAGCTGTGCACCACATCCCCTTTCTTCTTGCCACTGACAAAGTGCTCCTTACCCACCCCCACCCGACATATCTGCTTTCTTTGGGTCATCAAGTCTTTACAGGAGTAGGTGCATCCTCTACCACTAAGACTAAACAAGGCAGTTCTCTGCTACATATGTCCTGGGGACCATGGACCAGCTCTTTGGTTGATTGCTTAGTCTCTGGGAGCTCCCAGGGATCTGGGTTAGTTGACAATCTAGCTCTTCCTATGAGGTTGCAACCCCCTTCATCTCCTTCAATGCTTTCCCTAACTCTTCCAAAGGAATCCCCTACCTCAGTCCATTGGTTGCCTGTGAATATCTATATCTTTCTCAGTTGGCTGCTGGTAGAGCCTCTCAGAAAACAGACATGCTAGGCACCTGTCTGCATGCACAGCATAGCATCAATAATAGTGTCAGGGTTTGGTCCCTGCCCATGGGATAGATCCCAAGTTGAACTGGTCACTGGATGGCCTTTCCTTCAGTGTCTTCTCCATTTTTATCCCTGCCATTTCTTTTAGACAGGGTCACAAATTTGGAAGATGGATTGGTGTCCCTATCCATCCACTAGGGGCCCTATCTAACTACTGGAGGTGGTCTCTTCAGGTTCCACCTTCCCACTGTTGAGCATTTTGGCTAAGGTCATCCCCCTTGATTCCTGAGAGCTTTTCATATCCCAGGTCTCTGGGATTTCTAGATTCCCCTTGCATCCCCCACCCCCAGAAGCTGCATATTTCCATTCATTCCCCTGGCCCTCTGGGCTTTTCTTCTGTCTCCCCATACCTGATCCTGCCTCCCTTTTCCCCTCTGCCTCCCCTCTGCCACCCAGCTCCCTCCCTCCTTCTACATCTCATGACAATTTTGTTCACCCTTCTAAATGGGATTCAAGCATCCTCACTTGGGACTTTCTGCTTGTTAAACTTTTTACAGTCTGTGGGTTTTATCATGGGTCTTCTGAACTTTTTGGATAATATCCATTTATCAGTGAGACATACAATGCATTTCCTTTGGAGTCTGGGCTACCTCACTTAGGATAATATTCTCTAGTTCCATTCATTTGCCTGAAAATTTCCTCATTTTTAATAGCTGAATAGTATTCCAATGTATAAATGAACCACATTTTCTGCATCAATTCTTCAGGTAATGGTTATTGCCAGTTTCTGGCTATTACAAATAAGGCTGCAGTGAACATAGTGCAGCATATATACCTGTGGTATGTTGGAGCATCTTTTGGGTATATTTCCAGGAGTGATATAAAAAGTATTAAAGGTGATATTTTTAGTAGTCAAAAGCCAAACTGTTTTTCTAAAATAGAAGTCATAAAACAGGATACTATCCAAGAGTTAAAACCAACGAACTAATATCCACAACATCCATGAGCTCTGTAAAAACAATTTTGAGTGAAACAACCCAGACACAAAAGCATAATCGTCTAAGAGTCAAATGATGTGATGTACATCAATTTAACGTGTGATATTAAGGCATGAAATCAAGTTACCCTAGGGAAAGAGAATGAGGTTGATAGTTTGGAAAGCTTCTGTGAGACAGCAAAATTCTAGTATATAATCCTGAAACTGAGTGAGAAAGCATCTATGGATTAATGGTGGATCTAGACTTTCTGGAACTGTATATTTATTTTCACTGAAATTAATATGACTTCAGGTTGATCACTTCAGTGTATTAGAGCCATTTGAAATCTTTAGACAGAGACTTATTTTATAGCTCAGGCTTGTCTCATGCACACTCCAATCCTCCTACCCTTGATTCCTAACTGCCAGATAAAAGGTAAGGGCATTAGTCCCATCACCCAGCTTTAAAGGGCATTATTGACATCCAGCTAATTAAGTGACTTGAGTAAAGGTTTATCCCTTTTGTTTCTTGAAGCAAGTCTAACCTCATGTAGATCAAGCTTCTCTAGAATTCAGTGCACAGCTTAGGATGTTCTAGAAATTGCTATATGGTATGCAGGCCTCAAACTTTTCTTTTGTTACCCTTCCATACCTGGTATTATTTTGCTAAAACAAGTGTTAATAGGATAAATAATGAAAACCATGAAAAAAGCCATTCATTTATTTGTTTTAATCCAGTTTCAAGAGTGGACTCTGTCACTTAGTTAATTTATCCAAAAACTTATTACACAGGTTACCAGAGATGAGGAAAGTATAATTAAAACAATACTACCAGTGATTAAAGATTTTTGAGTTCAGTATGTTTTTAGAAATCTATAAATTTAATAAGAGAAAAACTGATAGAATGTTTAGTACAGATAAGCTGATATCTTCATTGAATTCAAAATATTATCTAGTCTCCTAGGTGTGGGAGATGTAGAAGTTATCTTGTTAGGAAACATTGGGATGGAGAGCAAGGTACACAGACTCCCAAGACTCCTCAAAGAGTCTTGGTCTGCTATATACAGCATTTGATCTAAGATGACTCTTGATATACTGGTGAGACTGCAAACAGAAACCGAGGCCAGGGCAGTGAGCTCTTCCCTGACTCACAGATCACCAGGTGATGATACTCCTCCCAACTCCATCTAAATTACCTTATTAGGCATGGCTTTCATTGGAGCACGGTAATAGTGTGTTGACGTACAATTGGCCAAGGATTTAGGGCCATAGGATTGGCTCACACACTGTATATAACATTGTGGGCTGTCAATTAACTCAAATCAGCACCCTGATGCTGGTGTCAGAGTCAGATTTCCTGGGTTTCATCATGTAACTCCATCCCCTCTTACTCTCCCGACCCCTGATCCTTGGTCCTGTTCCCACATCTAGGTACAGAGAAATTTTGTCATATCTTAGGTTATTTGGAAGCAGGCATGTGGTAAGATCCATTGAGCTGCACAATGTTCATTAAAAAGCATTTCTGACGACAGAGAGAACAAAATATTGGGAAAACTCTTGGTCAACTCAGTATTTAATGTGGAGCCTAGGTCCAATGGCGCTATTACCCAGCCTCCTTTGGCAAAAGATCTGGGTCACATAGGAAGTGAATGGCTTTGCTTCTGACAGCACTCTGAGATAGAGGTTAACTTCTAAGAGACTGATGCATGAAGGGTGTCTTCCGATCACACCTGACTTACTCAAGACGGGGCTGAAGATGGGTCAGTATAGTACATTTACATTTTAATACCACATATGGAAAATTTGAATCAGAGAGCAAAACAATATTTTTGTTTTTGTTTTTGTTTTTGTTTTTTTCGGAGCTGGGGACCGAACCCAGGGCCTTGCGCTCGCTAGGCAAGCGCTCTACCGCTGAGCTAAATCCCCAACCCCCAGAGAGCAAAACGATATTATAGTGATCAAATCAAATGTTCATGAAACCATTCCGTACTAAGAACTTTACATTTCTGTCCTAGAGAAAGAAAACAAATGTGGGATAAGAAGAGATAAAAGCTGTTCTCTTCTGGAAAGTTTTAGATGAAGTTTATAATTTAATCTATAGTCCTCAAAGATAATCAGAACCAAATGACTATAGATAGGTAAATGATAGAAAAACAGATGACAGATAGATAGATAGATAGATAGATAGATAGATAGATAGATAGATAGATAGATACATAGATACATAGATACATAGATACATAGATAGATACGTAGATAGATACATAGATACATAGATGATAGAAGATAGAGATGATAGATGATACACAGATGATCCATAGACCAATAGTCAAATGATAGATAGATAGATAGATAGATAGATAGATAGATAGATTCTCTCTCTCTCTCTCTCTCTCTCTCTCTCTCTCTCTCTCTGTTTGTCTGTCTGTCTCTCTGTGTGTATGCATGTGTGTTACTAAGCAATATAATTTGGATAACTTATGAATGGTAAGAACCCAAGAATCCCACCTTTCAAAGCCAGAAAGCCACTTTTCAAAAATACTAAAGAAAATTTAAGCACCATAAACAGAACTAATCTACTGACATTATATATCAGAATTTACAATTTTTGAGGCTTATTAGCTATAGGTTAAGATGCATTTTAAAACAAAAGTACAAATACATAATCTGTTATGTTAATTTCCAGAAATAAAAAATGAAAGAAATATTTAAGGCAATTTGATATAAGTTTATAATGGCCATTAAAAAGTAAATATTCCCTTGTCACTTGTTACAATGTGAGTGAAATGTCTCCAAGAGACTTAAGTTCCCAGCTGATGGCACTATCTGGGGATGTAGAGTCAACTTCATAAGGTGAGTTCTACTCGGAGGGAGCAGATCACTGGGGCTCTGCCACTGTAAATTAGTTTTCATCGTGGAGCTCTTTATGTCTCCTCCATGAGGTGAAGAGCTCCCTTCTCCTCAAATTGTTAAAGCCAAAAGCTATGATCTGAAGTACCTTAAACTATGGGCCAAAAATAAATTCTCCTTCTTTTAACTTGTTTCTTACAAATATTTATAGCAACAACAAAATTGAGTAACGTTTATGACTAGAATCAGCACCAATGTAAAACAGAGACACTACTCCTAGCAGAGATGAAAAATCTGAACTCCACATGGGACAAGTCACAGAATATCCCAGTGGGAAAAGAAAGAGCTATGTACAGCATGTGATAAAATCAATGGAAAATGCACATGCATTCATGCACTTGTGTGCACAGACACACAAACACATACATGCAGTTAAAGAGTTTATAAATGGCCATGATGCTATGATGCTGCTCACTGAATTAGACTGAGTCACATTTACACAGAAGTAGTTATAGTTGGAAAATCCATTAAATGAAAAACTGGAAAGGCTATCGAGAAACATGACAGATTGGTCCTCTGAAGACAGCAAATCCTATAGTCTCAACACCCATTTTACTAAACCTGCCATCTCTGGTAATCACTTTAGCTAACTGTGTGGCAAATCTGGGTGCTTCAGTCTTCTTTATATGGATTACAGTTAAAGCGGTGCATTGGCATAAACAATGTTCATCTCTGTAAAATGTCTATTCCTCTCCCAGTAACACATCCCTGCATTTCAAGCTCAGGATTCAAATGGTATCTCTCTAGGCTGGTGTGTTTTAATACTGAAGGGTTTGGAAGTCTCTTTCCCTTGCCTCCGTGATTATCTCTCTGTCGTACCTTCCAAAGACGAGAAGAGTAAATATGTTTTCTGCTCTGCTAACATGTAAATTCAGCTGTGCTGCATTGAGAGCTCTGGCGTACAAATTGTCAGAATTAAGGGGTAAGTTGAAACTGGTCTAAATACTGTTTTGGGCCTTGACATAAAAATAAATTATTAAAATAAAATTACAATTCACTGGCAGTGTTAAATATTGGCCAGCTGCCCAAACTCATCTCTGAGCATTCAGGTCGGCTTAGCTCCCCTCCTGACACACTGCACCACTGACTCCACTTGCTTTGCTTGTTACTTTAGAGGTATGGGGACTGATATACGCATTTTGCCTCATTGCCTGTGAGTACCTAACGCGTTAAGGAAAAGATTAATCTGCAGGTATGATGGACACTGAGACTATTAAATTAGATTTTCACTTCTTGAAACATTACCTTTTAAAGTTGACATACACAAACCAGATTGAAATGAAATCTGTATTATAAAGTAGTGTCAACCATTTGCTGGAGGATTGAAAAGTGTGCAGGTCAAAACACACACACACAAAGACATACGCGCACACACACACACACACACACACACACACACACACACACACACGGTATGCACTCACTGATAAGTGGATATTAGCCCAAAAGCTCAGATTACCCAATGATACAATCCACAGACTACATGAAGCTCAAGAAAAAGGGCGACCAAAGTGTGGATGCTTCAGTCCTCCTTAAAAGGGAGAACAAAAAATGTTAATAGGAGGAAATATGGAAACAAAGTCTGGAGCAGAGACTGAAGGAAAGGCCCATACACATACAGCCACCAAATGCAGACAATATTGCTGATGCCAAAAAGTTCATGCTGACAGAAACCTGATATAGCTGTCTCCTGAGAGACTCTGTCAGAGCCTGACAAGTACAGAGGCAGAAGCTTGCAGCTAACCATTGAACTGAGAACAGGGTTCCGACTGGTGAAGTTAGAGAAAGGATTGAAGGAGCTGAAGGGGTTTGCAACCCCATAAGAACAACAATACCAACCAACCAGAGCTCCCAGGAACTAAACCACCATTCAAAGAGAACACTTGGACAGACCCATGGCTCCATCTGCATATGTAGCAGAGGATGGCCTTGTTGGGCACCAAAGGCAGGAGAAGCCCTTCATCCTGTCAAGGCTCAATCCCCCAGTGTAAGGGAATGTCAGGGCAGGAAGGGGGAAGGTGTGGGTGGATGGGTGGGAGAACACCTTCATAGAAAAAAGGGAAGGGGTTTATGGACCAGAAACCAGGAAAAGGATAACATTTGAAATGTAAATTAAAAATCCAATAAAAAATGAAAAAAGAAAAGTGTGTAAGTATGACATCACATAGACCATGGAAGATTTTCTACTAGATTCATAACCTAAGGCATTATACTCAAGGTACCCAATATAAAAGGGGGCTCCCAAATGTTTCAGGGAAAAGAAATCTACTAAAATTGCTCTACATGGCAGGCAAAAAACCTGAAAATTTACATCTTTGAATGTATTAGAAAAATTTTCCCTCCTGATTTTTTAAAATATATTTTGTATCTATAAAATAGACTCTTCTCTCATACCATACACACCAACCACAGTGTCCTCACCCTCCACTCCTCCTACCCCTGCCACCTCCGGCTCCTCCAGACCCAGTCTCGTCCATTTCTTCTTCAGAAAGAGCAGACTCCCACGAGATGACAGCCAAAAGGACAAAGCAGATATAAGGGCTTCCACCTTGTCTCATTGTAGTACCTCATCTTTAATGTTACAAGCCAAGCTGAATCAGACTATTGATCCACAATTCAGAATCTTTTAGTTTAAGAATTACTCATGGCTAATAAGAAATAAAATGTCTTTTGTACATCTTAAACTTCTTGACCTTTTGTTCTGTTAGCATAGTCACACAGCAGTGATTCAGCACTGTGTGAACCTTGGAATCACTTGGAGACTTGAAGACAATTTTGCTATCCCAGCTCCTCTTGAATAACTCTAGCACTGTTAGTGTGGGCTGGTGGTTTCAACTAAATATTTCAAGCTATCTGGGTAGCTCCCGTACGTCAACAAAATAAAAACCATGTCTTAGTTGTCTAACACATTGATTCTACATGGGGAAGATGCATAATGAAATATCATACAAAGGAGGCATTCTTGTTTTTAATCTTTATTAACTTGAGTATTTCTTATTTACATTTTGATTATTATTCCCCTTCCCAGTTTCTGGGCCAAGATCCCCCTAACCCCTCCCCTCCCCTTCTATATGGGCTACCCCTCCCCATCCTTCCCACATTACCACTCTCCCCCCAACAATCACATTCACTGGGGGTTCAGTCTTGGCAGGACCAAGGGCTTCCCCTTCCACTGGTGCTCTTACTAGGCTATTCATTGCTACCTATGAGGTTGGAGCCCAGGGTCAGTCCATGTATAGTCTTTGGGTAGTGGCTTAGTCCTGGAAGCTCTGGTTGCTTGGCATTGTTGTTCATATGAGGTCTCGAGCCCCTTCAAGCTATTCTAGACCTTTCTCTGATTCCTTCAACAGGGGTCTCGATCTCAGTTCAGTGATTTGCTGCTGGCATTTGCCTATGAATTTGCTGTATTCTGGCTGTGTCTCTCAGGAGAGATCTACATCCGGCTCCTGTCAGCCTGCACTTCTTTGCTTCATCCATCTTATCCAATTGGGTGGCTGTATATGTATGGGCCACATGTGGGGCAGGCTCTGAATGGGTGTTCCTTCTGTCTCTGTTCTAAACTTTGCCTCCCTATTCCCTGTCAAGGGTATTCTTGTTCCCCTTTTAAAGAAGGAGTCAAGCATTCACATTTTGGTCTTCCTTCTTGAGTTTCATGTGTTCTGTGCATCTAGGGTAATTCAAGCATTTGGGCTAATAGCCACTTATCAATGAGTGCATACCATGTGTGTTTTTCTGTGATTGGGTTACCTCACTCAGGATATTTTACAATTCCATCCATTTGCCGATGAATTTCATAAAGTCATTGTTTTTGATAGCTGAATAATATTCCATTGTGTAGATGTACCACATTTTCTGTATCAAAGGAGGCATTCTTACATAAGTCTATAAATGTTAAAATCCAGAGTGCCTTTTCGACCTCAGGAACAGGATAGCAAGCTTGTGCTCTACCTAATCTTCAGTACTGTTATAAGGGATATAAGGTTTCTTCATGGATATCAAAGAGACACAACAGAGGTAAAATGGTAAGACCCAATGTTGTCACAGTACAGAGAGTGAAAAAAGGAGCACTCACAAGGCTCAGAAGTGGATAAATATCAATTAACTAATATTTCTGCTGCTTAAGGGAAGTTTATAATGGGTTTTCTCTAGTATATCCTTTGAGCATTGAGTCTAAATCTCTTACTGTGTTCTTACTGTGAACTAAGACCTCTTCTAAGAACACTGTAAGAAATGCCTTCTCATTTGAGAAGTGAGGAACTAGGAAAACATAGACATTAAGAACAGTATCTAATTATGCTACTAGCAAAGGAACTAGGGCTTTAGTTCCATCATAATAGTGAGAGAGAACATTTATTAGTAAGAAACCTTAGAACATTTCATATTCAAATTCATCCTGAAACTTTGTCAATCCACGAGCTAATATATATTTGTGTGAAAATCCAAGTATGATTATCAGGAAAGGACTGTCCTTTTGAAAAGAGAAATTGTTTAATGAATTATTAAAAGACAATTTTAATATTTTGGAAATGTATGGTTTTTAACAAAAAGTTATTTAGTGATATTTGTTTTCCGCCAATAAAAACAATTTTAAATAGCTATTTTTCTTTAAATTCAATATGATGAAGTTGGGTCATACCATTTTAAACTGACAGTTGAGATGATTGTCTCTCTGGAAAGGTATGGATGAAGCAGTTCATAAAATTGAAAGAAAACCTGACAAACTGTGACTGTTGACATCCTGGGATGCAGGAAATCCTGTCAGTACAGACAGTGGGAACAATGAAGAGTCGTTTAGGACTCTGGGAGTTGATTACATCTAGCCAATCTTTATTTCACTTTACCAGATGTCTGAATTTCAGAGGCTAGGATTGACTGTGTTTTAAGTGACTTCTCTCTGGGACAGCCAGGGAAGATGTGGCACCTTGGAAATGTTTCTGCAGATGAATACCACAAGAAGAAAACAAGTAACACCAACCAGTGACCAATACATTTCTAATGCTTATCAAAATAAGGAAATATGATTATTTTAAAAAGAAATTATTCATCTGTTGATCGATAACACTTATTAGCTGCCATTAAGAAAGCATTTTGATTGGAAGGAGGGGCAGTGTTTGGGATGTAAATAAATAAACTAATTTTTAAAAAGAAAATATTTTACATTAGAGAAAATAAAACAGTTATTAAATGAAGTCATTCTGAAAAAGAGAGTCAAAAGATACAATGTGCCATTCTTTTAAGTAGTTACAAGAAAATCACTACCTATCAGTTCATTCAACCTCTCCTGAAATTTACATTATAATTTCAGAAAAAGTTATGTCCTCTTCTGGATAATTAAGTATATAGCTAATCAATTCCAAAGCATCTATCATTATTAAAAATAGATTTAGGATGTGACTGCAGGATGGTTCTGCAGGGATAAGCACCTACTACCAGGCTGATGATCTGGGTTTGATCCTTGTAGTCGTATGGGAATGAACAGAACTCATTCTCACAAATTGCCTTTCACCTCAATAAATGTGGCATGAAATACAAATCAAAAAACTTCATACACACACACACACACACACACACAATTTATAAAATAAACAAATTAATGGGACTTTTAAAATCACGTATTTAACATGAGTTCGGGAACTGTTTAAGACAGCTTGTCTTTGTTGTTTTCTCATGACTCATTGCTTCCCCTCTGAGGGCTGGCTCTCACCATTCACAGGTAAGCATAAGCATTCTCTCACATTACCTCTTGATAACCAGTCTTCATTTTAACTCCATGTTATAGAACTTCAAGCTTCCCAGCATCCCAAATTGAAATCCTTACTTATTTCCAAATGAACATCTCTCTAACAGTTCACCTGAAGTGTATAACCCATGTAGATCAAAACATTGAGCATTTTCCTTCAAAGGGGATGTTTAACCAACTGTCATCATACATATGCACATTACCATTAAACTCAAACTTCCAAACATCCTTAAAGTTACACGGTCTCCTTTTAGCTATCTTTCCTTTCTCATAAGCTGCCTTGTTTCTGTATTAAATCATCTCATGTCTGTGAACTATGAAGGTCTGCACAATTCTCCAAGATCTTAATACCTCGTGCTCTAAAATAAACTTGTTAAGAACCTGGGACCCTACCACCCCAGCATCCACCAAGTAGATTCACTCCCAGGACTCTCTGGCCAGCCTGGGTTGGCATGTTTGTTTGTATATATTTATATTTTATTAACAATTTTATACTTGTTTATCCATCACTCATTTTACTCCATAAGCTACTAAGGTTATTGACTCCTGGTAAACATTTATCACCATCAATTTAATAAACATTAATTGAATAGCTACTTTGTTGAGGAACTGAACTAAGTTGTAGTAAAAGATATAATTAGCCTGTGCTACCATAACTCTTAGGGCCTAGAATTTTGGATAGGACTGATAGTATAGGGACTGCATGACTGAGTGATGAATACAATGACAGGAAAAACAGGATACTTTTGAAACATATTTATTCTTTAGAGCCATCCTGTAAGATAGAATTCTCACTATATGGATGAAGAAATAGGAAAGCTAAAATGTTTAATTTCCCTCAAATCACTCAGCTAACATGGGTCCTACACCAAATCCCAAACCCTGCGGGACTCCAGAACTCAACTCATCTATCATATCAAGAATTTCTTCTTCTAGTGGAAACTGAGAATAGGTACACTCACCTGTGAAACTCGAGTGAAGAAAAGTAGTTGTCTAATACATACCCTTAGGAAGACAAGGGTAAAGGGCTAGCAGAAAACAAACAAACAAACAAAAGACAAAAACAAACTAATGCAGGTAACAAATAACGTTGTAGCTCAAAAAAAAAAAAGATACTATTTGTCATCAGATACAGTAACTTGCATAAATTATTCAGTTACTATTCCATTACAAACTAGCTAAATAAATAAATATAGATATGAAATAAGGCTTTTCTTATTTCTTCCATTAATAGGAATTAAATATCATTAGTAATATTTTAGAGAATTTAAGAATGTACATAATCAAGGCACTGCACTTTGTGTGAATTTTTATATAAATAATTACCATATTACACATAAGGTAATATGATTATAAAATATCCTTTAAGGTCTTAGTCATGGTTTCATATTTCCTACAAAATAGCTTATTAACAGAAATTCCAATTCACAAAAGCTTGGAAACACTATCTGTCAAAGAAGGAACTGCTGGCTTTATCTGCATTTAATATTATGATAGATGGACACTTGAAAATTTTGTAAATGTGTTAGGTCTCCTGTCTGATAGACAACCCCGAAAGCATTCATTCACACATTTGAAATTATCTAAGTAGAAATTCACCCAAGGAAGGAAGTTTTACATTACAAAAGGGTAGGTTTCACTAACAATAATCCACTATGAAAATCCTCCAAAACACTTCTTAAATGTGATAAGCATGGGTTTAATTATTGTTGGACTGACATACTAGGGCTATATTACAGAATGTAGAGCATATCAAAATCCTACCTGAAACAAATAAAGAGGAAGAAATAAAAGTACATAATAGAATATTGTTCAATTGAAATTCTTGCACTCTCTACAGTACATTAAAAGCCCACCTCCCAAGTGTTCACTAAGTAATATTATTCTAGAATGCTTTTCTATTTGGGAAAATGACTGTATTACTTTCCAAGTCAATGTGTATTTTATCCCCCAAATATGTAGAGGTGCATTGGCATCAATTCTTAATGGAGGACATACTTTATCTTACACTATATCTAGGTGACTGATACATTTGCTCATATGAAACTAGATGAAGGAGATTGGACATTGTGTCCAATAGCCCGTCACCTACGAAGCAACTTGATTAACGATGAAGCTTTCACCTTTGTTCTTTTCCATTCATAGTCTGCACTTCAGTGATCCAGTCCAATGCCAGAAGCTACTGTGTCCTCGGATATACTTTCTTGTGGCTGGAGAATGTCTTTCATCATCTTCTGTTAGAATACCAGTGTAGAAATTTAAACACACTATACTTCTAAAGAACTGTTATAGAGATTAAATTTACTAGTTTACCCCAAAACTGTGTGTTGAATTATTCTCCCATTTGCATTTTATCAAACAACAGTCTAGATTGTGGCTTTATGGCCTAAATAACTATTTATGGAAGTAAACCTCTGAGTTAGCATATTAAAGTTAGCATGCAGGTTTATAGCGGATAGTGCATATTTTTTTTTTATTTTGCATGCCCTATTCTTCTGGAAATTGATTAAGACCCTGCCATTTCAAGCATGAGAATTTAAGGACAAAGAAACCTTTTCCCTGGAATAAAATATGTACTGTACCAAGCATGAATATTTAAAGACAAAAAACGTTAACTCTGTATAAAATATGAACAAAGCTACCCATAATCACGTCTAATAGATTTTCCTCCTGGGCATTCATTTTCCAGAAGCTATTTACTAGTAAGTTCAGTCCAGTCTGGATTCTGGCACCAATCTATCAAAACTACTCTTGTTAAAGTATCGCTTAATATTACTCAATTCACTAGTCAGTCCTTCTTCTTCTTCCCTGGAGGATTCTCAGAAGGACTTGGCACAGGCCTCTCTTCCTTCATGGAAAAATCTTTTTACTTTCAAGACAGACAATTGTACTGATTTCCCTCCATCTTCTCAGAGCCTCTTACCTCTGCCAAAATCTCCTTCTCCAGTGCCTGAATATGACATCCTTCAGGGCTCAATTAAGATACCTTCTCCACTATTCTACATTCTGAGGTCATTTCTTCTACCACTGAGTCTTTTAATTCAATTTTAGGCAGAATGCTTTCAAAGCTCATCTACAGTCCAGCTACTACCACCCCATACTCACTCCAAGATACCTCCAGTTTTAAATGTTTTCATACCTCAGACTTAACATAGCCCACACTCACTGCTTTGCTATATGTTCTGTATTTCTGTCTCCATGAATCACATCGTTCCATAACCAACCAATGATGCAAATGAGAATCCTTGGTGTCGTCCTTCACTAATGGATTCTCTTCACCTGACACTTGTGATCACTTAGTTGGTCCTGATGTTAGACAGTAAGTATATTTTGCCTACAACCACTTTTTGTACCCCAGCCAGCTCACACCACCAACACAACTGGGTTGATTTCCTGCAAAATACCTTTTTCTGTTTATAGGATTGCTTAAAAAGAAATTTAGATTTTATTTCATAGCAGAGAAATAATTTTACTTAAAAACTAGTATTATATTATCTATATGCTTACAACTTTTGTTTCTCAGTGCCTTTTATATATGGTTTGAGACCAGTGCCCTAAATACCAGTAGTCTACCTATCAGCCATCAGCCATAGCCCATTCTCATTATGATGGGACCTAGCGAGCCAGTACCATATATTCATACTTTTTGTTAACAATGCAAGAATATCAGCTGTATCTCTTTTATTTGTATTTTAATTCCAAACACCCAGCATAGTTCTTGACACATAACACATGCTACATAAATAATCTTTAAGTGAATTAATAAAACTAGAAGTATAAAGAATGTGAAGGCGTCAAAAGATTTTATGCCCAATTTAATTCCAGAGCCCTTGCTCAAGGGAGAGCAGTTTCCATGTCCTGAGCATTTAAAGATGAGCCACATGGTAATAAACAAGACTCTTAGACACCCAAACTTAAACTAAGGAAAAAGGAAGATGAGTAAGAGCTACTCTAAGGGGAGGCTGGAGAGCAGCTATACGTTCATTCAAGGCACACTCTTGCTGGAAGACAGCCCATAATGGATCCATTTGTCCTGCTGTGACTCAGGAACATAAAACCCATCTGAAGCACTGGGTTGCAGGAAGATTGATTTACTACCCATAACAACTTCTATCAGCTCAAGCTAGAGAAGAAAAACAAGCTGAGAACATGCTAAGCAAAATCATTTTTCCTTCCATCTCTGTTTTTTTTTTTTTTCAAATGGCATGACCTGTGTGAGAACATATAACTCACTGGGCACAACCACTCTGTGAACAGTAATCACCATGCCAGAGGCCTATTTCCTGCTAATCGCTGTCAGTGCTGGTAATGTTTTCTTTTATTTGGTCCTTCCTTTGTGAAACTTGTAATTACCTCCTTACTTGTGTTTACCCTCAATTCTCCATAGCAAAGAATTGATCTCCCAGAATTTAGTATTTCCAGCAACTAGAAAATTGAAGCATTATAAGAATCCATAAAATGTTTCTATTAGCATTAATGAGCTAATCCTGTTCAGCAGTTCTAGCCAAAAGGAACTTTTTATGGTACACAACGTTTTTAGATAAAAAGATAAAATGAGAGGAAAGAAAGCAAGACCAGGTCTTCTCTGTAAGTAAGGAACGATAGTTTAGATGTAGTTTTTTTTTTCTTCAAGCTGGAAAGGTGAGATCCATACCATCTTATCAGCTGAAATTTTTGGAAGCATTGGTAAGAGATGAACTTAGAAAGTGCTTATAAAACTGTACATTTTGTGAAACATGTCAGGTTTTGGCAAATGTAATATATTTTCTCATTATAATAGTAAAAAATGTTTAAACAGAAATTTAAAGAATAAGACACATGTAAGAGAACAGAAGAAATGATATTTATGAGGACAGATATATCACAAAATAATAAACGTTAAAGAGAAAAAAGAAAGAAACTAAGCATCCACGTGATCTCATCACTTGAGCATATAAGGAAGGAGCAGGATGTGATGCAAGCCTTGGCTATGTAGAGAGAGCCTATGAGGAGAGAGGAAGGAGGAAAAGGGCATGGGGAAGGAAGGAGTCAGAGGGGAGGGCAGTGGTTGCAGAGCAAGGAGTGAAGGCAAGGTGCAGAAGACAGACGGGAGAGGGGAGATGACAAAAGGAAAGCAGAGCAGGAAGAGAGAAGAGAGGAGTAAAGGAGTAAGACTAGAAAGAAAGAAGATTGGTATTCATCAAACTGTTACAAACAATACCTCCAGTCAGACATGAATACTCCCCTGTACAGCAATTGGGGATATATATATATATATATATATATATATATATATATATATATATATATATATAGAGAGAGAGAGAGAGAGAGAGAGAGAGGATGATAGATAGATGACAGATAGGTTGATAGATGATAAAGTAAAAGATAAGAAAAATGTGAAGATGCTGAAAGATGCTTAAGCAAATTTAAAGTATTAGAAATGTGTGTACATGTTGAAATGCTCTATAATTGTTTATAAGTTTAACATCATTGTACAGAAAGCTGGTGCTTTGCAGAAGGAAAAGAAGAAAGGTGCCTCGAAGGGAAGGCACCCCCCACAGAAAGTTCCATCAGATGCTAATACAACATAATTTGAAAGGAGAAAGCCTAAATCAAGAATACTGTTTAAGAGATCCCTGAGGAACAACAGCACCGCAGTAGAGTACTTCCAGTGTCAGCCCACGCAGGTCTGTCCAACTGTGGTTTAATCATCCAGGATCTATTCCAACTCAGTAGTATAAACTGGCAGCATCGTGCACCTGGTACTCATTGTGCAGGCATAAAATATGCAAGAGTGGCAAGGTTATGAGTCTTGCACCTTGATTCCAGGAACATCCTGAGAGGAGAAAATGTTTGCCGGGGTCAGAGTCTCTGCAAGGATGGCGTGAGGGGTCACTGTATAAAACTCCCTAAGCCTCCCGCTCTCATGATCTTTCCACATCTTCTTCCACAGTGTTTCAGGAGCCTTACATGGCAGAACGTATTGTAGATGTATCAATTAGGACTGCATTTCATATTGTTTTCATTTTGATTGGTTGTGGACTTCTGTGGTTATCTCTTTGTTTTGCAAGGAGAAGTTTCCTTAATGACAGGTGAGGACCACACTTATCTGTGGGTGTAAGGATAAATGTTTAGAGGACAAAGGGCTATACAGCACCTTTCATGGAGATTATGCTGGCTTCATAATCGATGGCTACAGGCCTTCTTCCAATATACAAGGCTTCACTAGCAATGAACGGCTTAACTAGTTTTTTCAGTACCAGGCATGGTTTCCCTCCTCAATGGATCTTAAAACCAATTGGAGAGTTATCGGTTATTGACAGGGTATAAATGCTTTAGTGTTACCATGTTATGCTGGTCATGGTTGTGATTCATGAGCATCATAGCTGGGTAGGAGGTGATTGCTTTGCTCCTCTGGAACCCTGTATGTTGTTTTGTGATACCATGAAAGCTCGCCCTGTGGGAGGAGGCATTCAGGTCCTGTTGTGTCATAAAGGCACTGTTTCCTTGGAATCATCTGTCACTTCTGGTTATTACAAACTCTTTGCTTGCTTCCTCTTCTGGAAGACCATTTCAGTCCCTGAGAGAAGGAGTTTGATGAAAACCGTATTTAAGCCTAGGCGCTCCCAAGTCTCTCACTTTCTGAAGATTGTCCAGTTGTGGGTCTTTGTGTTAATTTTCATTGGCTGCATTAAAACAAAAAGCTTCTCTGATGTGGGTTGAACAAAGCTAAATGTTCAGGAGGCAGAGGCAGGGGGAACTATGTGAGTACAAAACTGGCCTTATCTTTATAGAGTGTTTTATGCCTGTCAGAGGTGAACAATGAGACTGTCTCAAAAGAACATACAATAAAACAAGAACCCTAATCAAACCTGTAAGTATTACCCAGGCAATACCCAGGGGGCCTCACTCCTGCTTCTCACAGTGGAAGGGGAGGGACATGGCAAAGGGGCTGTGTGAGGGAGGGACCAGGACAGAATGGGAGGTCGGGAGAATGCTGTGATCAAGATGTAAATTATTTCATTCATTAATTAATTAAAATATGTACCATCTTAGAACTTCTGAAGAAAAATTAGACTTACACACACACACACACACACACACACACACACACACACACACACACTAAGGGAAATAAGCTACACCTAACTTATTTTTCTACCTGTTTCCTTTTAAGGTAATGTTTCCAGGTGTTCTGTCAGCTCCTCTACACCCTAAGGAATATAATTTTCTAATAAATATCATACTATTGGTGTAATAATTCATTTTATAAGTCCACCATAGTCAATTTTATAGATGTCCCTTGGTACAACAACTTTCCCGGAAATTCAAACAGACAAAAGAATAAAGGGGTCATGTCTTTATCACAAAGGTGTATTTTTGGACTGCTTGTTTGACATGGTGCTTTGTGTCAACCGTCTAGGGTCAGGAAAAATGTGTATCATCCATGCATACTCTAACGATTAAGGAAATCTACCCACATAGAAACACTGCATGATGTATAGCAAAATTCTTAAAGACAATTCAACTGTAGTAAAAAAAGGACAGTTGAGGTGGATCAGGAAAGGAGGTTACAATTGTGTAAACTGAGTCGGCTGCAGCCTGGCCACTAAGCCACTAATCTCGGTGCCTTGTGGTTCACAGAACTCTTCCTTTGTGTAGAGCTCACTAACCTGGAAGTAGCCTCGATACCATGTTTTCTCTTCTTTACATTATGAGTGAACCCCTGAGATCACCAACCTCACCTACGTTAGAATTATTCAGCCCAGGAAACACCGTATGTCGTAGCATCGACGTAGCGTGGTGTTCGTCTTTGGGGAATGTTTCCCAGTGCCTCACAATTTAACATCCTGCAACAGCAGGAAGCGTCTCATGATTTTTTAAAACAGCTTTCTGCTGACAGCATAAACAGAAACAAGTTTATTTTGAACCAGCAGCTGCTGCGTTTTCATCAAGGAACGTCGCAAGCTAAAATGATGCGGCAGGCTGGCACCGCCGAGAGAGAAGATAGACATCCACGGGGTTTGTGGACTGGCAAACATAGGGCCATTTTACTGCTGCTGCAATTACCAATAAACCAAACAGCTCATCTCCAATTTTATGAGAATGGAAAGCTAAGCCAGTCGGCAGAAGACTTACAAAAATGGGATGCACAGACTGTCTTACTTTAATGAATGGATCTGCGGCAGATGTCAGATAATTTTTGTCCTTATACTTGGACTTTATACGTTTCTTCATGTTTCCAATTTTCTTTGAACTAATCTTTCTTCTTAAAATACACTCACTTCCCTTTGCAAAGACATTTCTTACAGGTTAAGGCTGTAGGGGATCATTTAAATGATATTCCCTTTTGCCTTCTGTACCACTCCATTAATTATAAATGCTTGTATTGTCTCATCAAAGACTTTAGTGCTTTAAATTAGATATGAAAGAAGCAAAAATAATTTGGAAGGGATTTATAATCAGTGATAAGTTTGAAAAATTGAAATTAATGCAAATATTGAAATGAAAACTTTTTTTCTTTTGAATTGCTTTATGTTTGTAGTCATCCCCCTGCTATGAGTTTTCTTGCTTGTATGTACTTGCACTTTTTCAATCATATACCACCACCTCTTTGGCAGAACTTAAACATTCTAGTCAAGCTAAGCATAATAAATAAGCATATGTTCTACTTGGGTCTTTTAAAAAATTCCCTGAAAAGTCAAGAATATAATGCAAAGCCCTAATATGCACTCAATTTAGCCTCCTTCATGTTACCATGCAACATAACCACAAACCATTTGTCAAAACTAAAAATACAAAGGTCAGATTATTAGACAGTCTTCCAGAAATAACAAGTTATAGAATGTGCTGCTAAAACACAAACATGGATCACAAACTAACAGAGGAAATACTAAATGTAGAGAGATTTCTGACCTGGGAGAGAAGCCTTTCAGTCACGTGGACATTAAAGTGTTCATAACAGAGAGGAATGTTCCTCTGGGAGGAATGGGTAGCTGGGAAGTGGGCAAGAAGCATGGGAACAGGAGGAAGTCACTTTGCATTTCAGAACAAGTGGAGAGCAAAGATAATTGTAAGATAACTGTGAAAACAGGACTTTGGAAACAGACAAGGGATCAGGGGCTCTTTTCATCGCGTTTTCAATGAAATAATGTCACCGTTTTATCACCAGATAGACTATAACTCATGTGAATCTGGTAAAAATGACTGAGTTTTAAAAATGGCTGCCAACCTTGATCCCACTGTTAGCTTTGAAGATATGATTAAGTCAGAGGGAGCTCTTTGTTGGTCTAAATCCTGGTAATTATAATTGAGTTCTCAAACACTCTCACCTTCGCACAGCTAGCAGATCAGCAGGTGACTAGGTCATGTCCTTAGGGTATCAATTAATCAAACTGCAGAAACTTTCCCATTTTCTTTAGCACTTTAAGCAAAATTAGTACTGGTCTCCTTGAGGATCATGGAAATTTGCTGAAAATGTTAAGTATACTGAGCAATCAATTATTCATGCTCTAGGTTATTAATATCATTTAGAATTTATATAATACACATGCCTTTTTAAAAGTCTGAATTTAGATAGGTATAAGCCAATCACAAGGGCAACAAGTTGCTAGAATAATTATCAGTGAGGCTTAGGCTAAGGGGCATTATCCTGTAGTTGAAGAGAGCAAGATGTTGACATTGAGTGTCCCACAAGGGTTATGTCATTTTCATTTCAATTTTTGCTTGCAGCAAACATATAGGTAGGGGCCACATAAGTTCCTAAACCACATATTTTAGCTTATTCCAGAAATAAATGAATATCTCTTCGAACATTGAAATACTTGGTAAAGTCTTTGAAATTAGCTGGGGCAAAGGATAAGAAAGTGTTTTCTATTCAAACCCAGCAAAATGCTGTTAGACTCTCAGTACTCCTCGCACAAGGAATAGCGCGTACCATGCCACAGCAGATTTCACAGCTTACAGAATATTCTTTCTGCTTGCTTTCCATCTGGGATTTTGTTACTCCTTCAAGGAAGCATTTCTAAAGAAATCTCAATGGTGAATGTAGTCCCCAAGGTTTATCTATCTGCTAAATTTGTATCACTTGTATATGATCTATTCAACTTTTAACTTTGTGCTTCCTTACCTGTCTTTCCTCTTCCTTGACATGCTTGCATAGCATTCAAACTCCACATCACTTGCTGGACCTGCCTGTAGTGTATTCTTGCATGAAATCTTTCCGCTTCTTCCCAAGTAAACCTGGAGATTCCCGAAGACAGATTTACGTAATCATTTCTCTCACAAACTTCCCTAAAATATTGTAAATCTTTCTAAACACTCCCTTGATGACCAGTCAAAGACACTTCATACATAGGCCACGTATTGTACTCTGTATCACTTAAGTAAAGTGATTATGAAGAATTCTTTAACTGCAAAGTACACCATGCCACGGATGCTGAGGTGTTTATATGCAGATTGTCTCTGAGGAGTTACCCCATAAGAGGAAGAATAATTCAGTCTCATATATAGCCACAATCCAAATGGGAATGCTGTGTGTGCATAAATAATAATTTCAAACCTCCCTATGTGTTCTAAGTAAACTGGAGTTGGCCAGAAATGGACAAGAAGACCTCAGAGTGAAAAGGAGTGCATAAAACCAGTGCCTGGAAGAGTGAGGAATCCATACCAACCAAAGAAGTTGAACTTGAAAGACCATATTTAATGGTTTTAATTAATTTTGAAACCTAGTCATGCCAAACAAACAAGGATATGCAATGGATTTTAAGTGTTTGCCCCCCCCGAAAGCGCTAATGTTTTTGTTGTTGTTATTTTATTGTTTGTTTTGTTTAGTTGGTGATTTGAGTAAAATCTTAACAGAATATAAAATAAGTATAAGAAAGAAGGCTCTGCAAAGATTAGATCAGAGAAAAATTGCCCAATAGTTTCAAGAGTAAGCACTTGATACAGAAGGAGAAAATGCAGGAGCAATTGTACAGAGGAATGCTTGCTTTATATATGCATCCTCCATCAGCAAGCATTCAGAGTTTTCCAAGGACCAACATTAGCAAAACAAATATATATGACATTATTATGAAAAATGTAGTTTTGGTTTCTAGGAGCAGACACACTCACGGATACACACACACACACACACACACACACACACACACACACACACACACGAAAATTGAAGAATTTGTTTACTGATATTTTTCATGCAAGTATAAAAAATGTACTAAATGGGACAATAGAAGACATAACAATGTAGCTATCTTCTTAATTAAATTACAGATGGATATGTAGGAAAGTCACTCATTTGATGAATGCTAAGTAAGGCAAGCAGTACTATAAACTATAATATATAAAATCAATTTCCCCAATAATTACTTTAGTATAACAAAATTCACATGTCTCTTTATCATATTTCTATTTCCTATCTTCTCGTGTAGTACTACTCATTTATAATTATAAATCTGTTCTATTGTTGTGTATGTGTGACTGTGGTATAAGTGTTTGTATTTTTAATGTGGGAAATTATCTTGAGCATTTTTACATGTGTGAGTGTACATGCTTCTATGTGTACACATGTGTGAAAAGCAAAGGTCAATGTTGACTGTCTTTCTCAGTTGCTATCCATCTAAGTTTTAAGACAGTCTCTCACTGAATCAGGAGGTTACTGATTTAGTCAAATTTTAGGGATTCTCATATTTCCACTTCCCATGACTTTGATTGCAGGTGCAGGATGCTATGTCCAGCTTTGACTCAGATGGTTGCGATCCAAACTGAAGTCTTCATCTGTATGCAATAAGTCTTTTACTGAATGAATCATCTCTCCAGCCCACTGTCCCATAATATTATAGTCCTTGGAAACACTAGAACTTTGTTGAGGGTAAAATGGAAATGAGAGAAGTATGAATCTGGACCACCATATTAACCTACAAAGAAAACAAAATGAACTGGAAAAAACTCAAAGTCAAGACAAATAGGAAAACTGTCAAAGAAAAAGTGTTCTTAAACTAGATATAATGTAAACCTGTTAAGCTAGGTTATATTTCATTTTATTATCAAAGTATGGCAACAATATACACAGCAAAAATTCTGTTTCTGTATATTTTTCTCCACACACTGTTTTGTTGGGTGTGCATGGAGGAAGTTGCTGCTGAAGGAAACATGACATAATTGTTGGCTTTGCTATGGGTAATACTGACAAAAGTTTCTGTGTGGGATAGGAAGATATATACATTCATCTAACCAACTTAGCCCTGATACCATACAAACATATATGAGTGGATATGTAGCGAGCTATGGATTCAGCTAAGGTCCACAGCGATGATCTAGTAATAGTTATTCAGGTTGATTGTGGGTATTGGGATACAGTTACATAAAAGTAACAAGCTCTGGACTGAATTATTCAATAACAAGCAGAGTATGTGAAACATCCCACTGGACATTACAAAACTAGGAAAAAGGATTTCAGGTAATTTAGTCATAAAAAGTGACAAGCCTAATATTGATCTGCTTTCTTGTTATTCCACACTTCAGAAATCAGGAGTAGAAGGACAAGATCAGAGTGAGCTACATAGAAAGCCTTTTCTCCAAAGCTTAGATAGACAGATAGATAGATAGATAGATAGATAGATAGATAGATAGATAGATAGATAGATAGATAGATATTAGTGCTAGGGAGGTTGAGATGCTTAATCTGATGCTATAATGGAACCCATTAATTTGTATGCTAACCTAAAAATTAATTAAAAGTGAAATAGTATAAAATGTATAAAATCATCAAAGCATCACATGACACCCTATTAATGCATACAATTTGTATGCTTTTGTTTTGAAAATTAGTATTAATTTTAAAAATAGTTTTAATTTATAAAACATTTAAAATGTTAAAAAAAAATCATTGGAACTATTATCCAAGTCCAAAACATACCAACTTAAAAAGGATTTGATCATTTTGAAATTTCTCAATCTTAGAACTAGTGTAAAGATGTCAAGAAATAAAATTCTCTATACTGTTAACTAAATTATGTTTGTTAGAGAAAAGAATATTTTGTATGTGGCATTAAGATTAAGACTTGTAGAGGTAATACACATATATGTGTGAATAATAATAGTTTTTTTTTAAAGGAGCAAGGGGAAGGGTTACATGAGAAGAAGGGAGGAAAGAAAAACAGAATTATGTAATCGCATTTTAATCTCAAATAAAATTAAAAACAATATTTAAAAGAAAGCATAGTATACCCTTCAGTTTTACAGACTAAAAATGTCACTAATTTTCTTCTTTCATTGACTCCTGTCTCTGTTTGCCATAAGGCTAAAATAGGCCTAATACAGACTAGTACAATGTTCACTAAAACTAACCTGCTCTTTCAGAAGTCTAAAGTAGACATGCCTAATGTTCACTTCTTTATACCAAATATGCCTGTTGGAGTATGTACAATATGAAATAGCCACCCACCATAACTAATTTATTCTGTTCCAAAATCAGCCCTTAATATCCTGATTCAAGTTGCTTATTAATTATAGGCACTTGATTTGTAATGAAGTGGCCCCTCAATTGTACCTGAAAAATACACTATTAAATGATGTCTTAAGTACACACAGATCGAAGTAAATATAGTTCTGCTTGAAATTATGTATGCCTTGTAACTAAATGTGGTAGTGAGGGGAATTATTTTTCTTTAATTACTTACTTTAATTATTTATGATATCAGGACAGAATTACATAATGACTTTCATATTCATGTTTAGCGAACTTAGCAAAGGGTTGTTTGTTATCTGACTAGCATTTATAGAACAAATCCTCAGTGTACAGAATATAAGTTGGAATGAAAGTGCAGGTAAGGTTTATGTGAGAGAAATAATGCCATACAACACAAGCCTCCGAGACTAAGGCATAAACAAGTTTACACTCATAAAAGTGGCAAAGAAACCACAAAAGTATGTTTAAATGCACCTTCTTTAATCAAAATGTAGGTTTAAAATCTCTATACTCATAAAAATTGAATTTTAATTGCCTCAGATAAAATGATATCTGAACCCACAATTCATTGAAAAACAAAGTAAATGCCTCACACCTGGGTACTGCCAGATGTCTGTAGGGTCTTTGTTGTTGTTGTTGTTGTTGTTGTTGTTGTTGTTGTTGTTGTTGCTGTTGCTGTTGTTGTTGTTGATGATGGTGATGGTGGTGGTGGTGGTGGTGGTGATGATGATGGAGGTGGTGACGGTGATGATGATGGTGATGGTGGTGGTGGTGGTGATGATGATGATGATGATGTGCACCAGATCTTATACTCTGTCAACTTGACAAGATGCTACTCACTGGGTTCACAGTCTCTGCTCAAACAGAAGAGAGAGGGATCCACTTTTGACAACAATATAGCATTAAAATAAAGCACAGTGACATTGTCGGGAGAGCGGAAAATGCATAGCATACCTGTTTAAATTATATGGTTGCTGTTTGCCGAATCAAGGAGACACACAGGTGGGCATGTGAGTGTGTAAACATAGGTACATGTTCAGAACCTTCTTTCCAGCTAAGGATCAAGGAAATATTATCTTCTAATACTCCAGAAGCATGCATCCTTGACAGCGCCATTAACACCAAATATTTAACATTTTCCAAAATGTTGTGAAGTATGGTTAATATGTGAGGTATTTGACATATTTATTGCAGACATCTTGGTGAGTTTGAACCCATGAATCCTTTTACGAGAACACTGCCATAAAGAAGATTCTAAGTGTTCGTACTTTCTGTAGCCAGGACTTTTTGTTTTGCTTTGTGATGAGAACATTAAATACAAGGTCTATGCTATTGACACAGGGTAATGTTCACAATTGTATGGTTAACCACAGCTGCAGGGTTACACACTCAATCATTAGATTCACCTTGATAACAGAGTGCAGTTTTTTTTTTCTTGCTTCCTAATTATGGTGGCAGCTTATCTGGGTGACAGAATTTGGTAACAGTAACATGGGCATTTTGTTTCTTTGAAATAGTAACAACAGGATGTGATTCTTTTTCCTTTTTGTATTTTATAAAATAAATATTACCTCATTCTTGCCTTTCCCTTTCTTCCTTTCAACCTTTCCTTGGACTCTCCCAATCTTCTCCCTCCCTCTTTCCCTCTCCTGCCCCTCTCTTTCTCTCAATTCTGTGACCTGACTTTTTTGTCTTATTTAACTGTGTGCAGAGTGTGCTTTAAACCTAGAGATAAGATACCGAGGCCACTAAAATCATGGAAAATTTACTACTATGCCAAGACAGAATATCATTGTCAATTTTCTTTGGAGATTCTACTAAAATAATCCAAACCCTTCCAGCTAATTATATCATTAACTTACACAGAAAGAAAGTCACACAAGAGCTTAAAAGCAAACATGCGGAAAGAAGAAAAAAGCCACATGCAGCCTAGGATCACTGAACATAGAAATGCTGAGCACGAAAGAAATATGTAAATTGCTAAAAATTTTTCAAGGAAGGGTCAATCTCCTTTCTTTCTTCCTCATGCTGAGAACATTTCTTTTTCAAATATCATGGTCACCAGAGGTTGAAGATCCACTAAAAAGCACATTTCAGCACAATTATATGTCAAATCTTGCTACAGAACGTGTGCTGGTCTTTGGGGATGCTGATCTCTTTGAGAAAGGATGTGTGTTAGCAAACAGCACATGCTGGGGATGCAAGTTAATTGCATCGTTATGTGTGATAAGACAATGTAATTAGCACATCTCAATGTGCAGAGATCTCAGAGTGGGTATCCAATTAACTCAGGTCAGTAAGCCTCCTTGCTTAGGATAGGGTTTACAGTCTGTTCCCAAGATGACTTCATACAGTTGCTTGTCTCCTGAAGTGCAAAGAAACTTTTCAAAGAAGTAAAGCAATTTTGAAAAGGTTAGAGGAAAATTCTTGCCTCGACTTGATTCAGTAAGTGCAGTTCTGGTTCTCTTCCACTGTGTCATAGAAACATTTTATAGATTGCTCAGAATGTCTAAAATTCTGAGGACGTTAGAGCTAACTATAGTTTCTAAACTATTAGAAGGCGTGAAAATCACATTTGATAAAGGTGTGTTACAAACCAAGATTAGCAGAACATCAAAAGCACAGATAGAGCCAAGCATGTAATTTCAGAAATTATGAAATGTTTTTAAAACTTTAGCAAATAGTGAAGTTTCGATATACAAAGAAAAAATGGTAATGTCACAGACGGATCCTTTTTTAATTCATTTGACACCCTGAATTTAAAAAGTAGCACTGAGCAGAAGTATCAAAGCTATCAGCATTGACTGCTGTTTGTATTCCCCCAACAGAAACTGAGGACGACTTTGTAATTATCGAGCATTTACCAACTGCTTCTCTAAACACTTGACACATAGCAACATAATTATTTCTAAAACTGTCCCACAATGACGTAAATTGCTTAGAAATGGAGAGCAAATAAAAGCTCACCTTCACATCCCTGTCATCTATCATCAAGGTAGCTTCCAAGAAAAATTGTTGAAAAACAGAAAACTTATATAAACCATTGTAAAAAAAAATCCATTATTTTTATCACGCCACAGGACATTGGTCTTTTGCACTTATTTCGAAGGAGGCTATTCTTGGGTTTATAAAATAGGCATATTAAAAGAATGTTAGAGCAATTCTGACGCTTAGATGAGTGGAATGCTCTGGCTTATCATAATGGAATGTTGACAGCTGGACAAGCCAGGAAGCAAAATGGAGCAGAATGGGCACGGCCAGCAAAGTTGGCACAAAAGCTGGAAGGAGCTCTGGACGGCAGACTGAACACAGCACCTAAATAAAACCCAAGCATTCACAAGCATTGTCACTCCTAAATGACAATAAATGTGACACTAGAGAATGTAAATTTACATAAGCATAATGCCTGAATCCTCAAACTCTGTCAATGACTGGGTTTTTGGCATTTATAAATAGGCTTCTCGGTCTTTAACCAAGGCTTTGGTATATTCAAGCAAGAAAGGTTTAAATATTGGCAAAAATCGAAACAGGGTTTATCAGTGGCAAAAATGTTATACGGAAACTGACGATAGCAGCATGGAGTAGACTCTACCAAATACATCACAGGTACAGCATAAAGCCTTAAATGTAATACAGTTTTGACCTGAATCTTGGGAGAATCAATCCTAAGGCTTAAATAAGCCGTTTCTCAACTTGTGAGTCATGACCCCCTCAGGGTCGGTTACCCTTTTCACAGAGGTCACCTAAGAAAATATAAATATTTACATTATGATTGATAACAGCAGTAAAATTACAGTTATGAAGTAGGAACGTAAGTAATTTTATGGTTGGGGATCACCACATGAGGAACTGTATTAGGAAGGTTGAGAACCGCTGTCTTTGTTTAATTCAGTTTTAATATTATTATTATTATTATTATTATTATTATTATTAATTATTTTATTTATTTAATCCTCCTTTCTAAAACCAGAATTGGGTTCAAAGAGAAAGCGATGTGTGTCTTCTAAGAGATACAAGCAACTCCAAAAAGCATATGTGAAGAGTAGGAACTTTCCTGGCAAAGGTTTCAACTTACGTCTCCAGACACATTAGTTCTTCAGTATCTGCAGCAGCTCTCCGGGTTTAATAAAAGGATCATAAATGGCAGGCCATGAGATGTTTTTATCCTCAGACCAGTTCATACCCTGTTTTACATTTTGCATCCTGGCATGACCCAGATCTACTTCAAAGTACTCTATGAACTTCACTAACCATGGAAGAGCATTTGGATTTTCAAAACCTAAAGTTCCTAAATACTCAAATCCTAGACATGGAGTGCATTTTGTCTGTGCTGAGTAAAGCAAAACACGTATCCTGGGAGCTTGCTGTGTATGTGTTTGGACACTTTTTAGTAGCCTTCCGGTTTTGATAAACCCTATATCCAGGCAGCGATCTGCGAGACACTCTCTGCTTCCCTCCCTCCTGCTCTTTAGGGGATTATTTGGGACATGGGACATTTCTCACATTCCTTCTGCTGAGTGTACCTCGCTCTGCAACTTTGGAATGAAGCGTGACTAGTGCTGAGTATCCACACTTTAGTAGATACTCTGAGCTCTGGCTTCACTGTAATCACCTCCATGTTGCCTCCTTCTAACGCACTATTGGACATGTCCTCTAAATCATGCATGCATTCATTTGTTCAGGCACAAGGGAAACAGACCTTACTGCCTGTTTCTATATCCAGATAATAACGCAATGAAGTACTGGGTGGAAACTTTATTTCCTCATGGGAACTAATACAACAATGTTTTATCTGTACAACTTAAAAGTTCTCTTTGACAATCTTATACATTTGTAAAGTATTCTATGTTTAATGTAACTCCCATTTTTCTGATCTCCCCCTACTCCTTACCCCCCCTTTCCTTTTCCTTTATTTTCCCAATAGCCCTCCCTCCTTCCCTCAGTCCCCCAGTCCTTCCATCTATCCATCCCTCCCTCCCTCTCCCTTACTAAATTTAACCAGATTATCTGTGTGACCATGGTCTATCTACCAGGGTCCAATCGCAACCCAGTGGGCTCCTCAGTATGTAACTGGAGGCAATGACTGCTGCTCCCTCAGAATACATCAACAGCAAATGCTTCAGTGGCAAGAAAAGCCCAATAAGCAATCTACACAACACCTTCTGGTGCTCTGAAAGCTAGTTGTTAGGGAAGAAGATTCCACTAATTCCTAGCTTGGTTTCTCTTCATTTTGCAACAAAATTATGTAGAATTTTCAACAATAGGATCCATTGGACAACCCATAAGAGGATCAAATACTTATATTGTTCGGGAGGCTCTGGGTTCTTCCTGAATAACAATAAATAATGAGGAATCGCACAGTTCATGCTGGAGATTTGTTTGCTAAACCTTGGCTTTCAGAAACACTATACAGACATGCAGAATCTGTCTGTCTCAACATTTTCAAATTTATTTTATAAGGTAGTAAGTTTGTATGTGACTTTTTCAAATGCCCTTTGTTTTGTTTAACCCTTCTTTTGTCCCTCTAATCCTACCCACTCATTCCCCCAACCCTTCATACCCTGCTATCTGTTTTTTTTTTTTAATCTTTATTAACTTGAGTATTTCTTATTTACATTTCGATTATTATTCCCCTTCCTGGTTTCCGGACCCACATCCCCTAGCCCCTCCCCTCCCTTCTATATATGGGCTTCCCCTCCCATCCTCCCCATTACCACCCTCCCCCAACAATCACAATCTGCCATCCTCCTCCTTCCTAATACAACCTCCCTCCTAGTAACCCTTCTCTACTCGTCTTCTTCTTCAGGCACTCCATATTAAATGAACATCTAAAGGTTTGAAGCTAGGATCAACATACGAGAGAAAATGTGGCATTCATCTTTCTGAGCCTGGGTTACCTGGCTCCGTATAACGTTCCTAAGTTTCATTCATTTACTTGAAAATTGTATACTTTCATTTTTCCTTTATAGCTGGATAAATTTAGTTGTGTATATGAACCACATTTTTATTTTTCAGGCTGATTGTATTTTTTAGCTACTGTGAATACAGCATAATGAACATGTCTGATAAAGTACTTCGGTAGTAGGATATAGAATGCATTTGGAATATGCCCAGGGTTGGAAAATTTATTAGACCTATTTATAGCTTTTGTGAGGAGTCTCTGCACTGGTTTGCATAGTGGCTGCAAGAGTCCACACTCCTACCAACAGTAAATAAGGGCTCCACCACCCCATATCTCACCACTGTTTTGTTGAGTTCTTGAAGAGTCATCCAATGAGAGGAGATAGAATCCGAACGCTGTTTTCATTTGCATTTCTCCAATAGCTAGTTATTTTAGGTGCTTTTTAGGTGTTTATTTGTTAGTTGACTGTATGTCTTCTCTTGGGAATTTGTTTGCATCAGGTACTCACTGCTTTGTATTGGGTTATCCTCTTGATGACTAGTTTCTTGAGTTCTCTCTGTCAGAATTGTAGCTAGAAAGGATTTTCTCTGTTCTGTCGGTTGCCTCTCTACTTGACTGGCTCCTTACTCTGTAGAAGAATTTCAGTTTCATGTCAAGAGTCTGAAGTATGATACTTCATGGCACTTGCAGGAAAAGGACTAAAGTTCACATTGATTGTGTGGTTTACAAGTGAGAGGGTCCCCTTAGTCTCATGCATTTGGACACTTGGTCCTCAAGCAGTGACACTGTTTTGGAATGTTGTAGAATTTTCAGGAGGTGGAGGCTTGCAAGAGAAACTGGATCACTTGAAGCTGGCCATAGGTTTTACAGCCTGGCACTTTCAGTCTGTCTTCTGCTTCTTGACCATGGAAGCAATGTGGCATTTACTTCACATCTCTCCTGCCATGACATCCCCACCCTGATGGGCTCTATGTGCCTCAAACTGTGAGCAGAATGAAAACCCTCCTTTCTTAAGCTGCTTCCTGTCAGGCATTTTGTCACAGCAGAGGAAAGAATAGCTAAGATGCAGCATAACAAGGGGCAAGAAGTATTCAGCCAGTGAAGGGATGCATGAGAGGATGCAGGCAGCAGCAGTGGGGGAACTGGGAGGCTCTTCTCTCCTCCATGCTTAGAAATTGTGTTTCCCAGAAGACAACAGGAAGTTGAGAATATGCATGCTAACTGTTGGACTTAATACTAAGGTCGCAAAGTGAGACAAAACCACAACTTTAAATAGGTCAACATTGGTCTGCTTTAATAAACCATACCCAAATGAAGACACCAAAATATCTTGTTAATGTTCTTCTTGAGGAAAGAATGATCGAGACATATGTAACAAGTTCCTGTTTCTTTACAATGAACTGTATAGTCAGTCACAATGATTTAGCCAGTAGTTCTAAGTCTAATTTTAAATAACCCTCAAAATTTAATACTAATTGACATGGAAAAGAATGTTATACATGTTAGCTAAGAGAAATGAGAGTGATTTTCATTCTCATTAATCTCCCTACATAAGTTCTCAGGAATGAGAACAGCCAAGGTTGAACTTCCAGTTAACATTGCAAAATAAGAAGCAATGAGAATGTGCTAAGCTTCTTAATTCCTGTTGTTTTAAAATTGAAATTGATTTCTCAATGTTGCATCTGCCTCAGAAAAGTTGAAGTAAATTTGAAATAACTAATTGAATCTCATCAAACAATATCACATGGTATAAACTATCTTTAACTTCACATTCATTAGTCAAGAAATAATACAAGCAAGGAAACTTAATACACTGGAGATTTAAGTCCGTTAGCCACAGTGGGCACAATTTCTCCAAGTGAAGCCTGCCTCTGGCATTTCACAGGCATTCTAAAAGCACTGTAAGAATGCCATAGTTTAAGATTTTCAGTGGGATGGAAATGAAAATACAGCGTTCTAGTTTATTTTAATGGGTAGCTGCTAAAAGGGTAGTGGAGACACCTTGAAAGTAGCGTGAGAAGCACAGCCTTCCACGGAAGGAATAAGTACACACAAGCAGGAACAGCTATGACAAACGGACTGTAGAAAGGACCTCATCAAATGCATGGCCCGGAAGCCAAAAAATGTCTCACAAAACATTCTTTCTTCTCTCTTATTTTATGACACACACACAAAAAGAATTTCCATTAGCTAAGTTATATTTTATATGACCGTAATAACACTGGGTATTAGAAAATTAAGCCCACAAGCACTTAATCCTCTATGAGTTTTTTGAAAATTATACCAGGTACAATTAATGAAATATATAATTTGGGATTATGGGTGCTATGTTGGCCAATCATTGCCAACTTGTCAAGGTTTAGAATTATAATGGGAAAAAAGCCTCTGAGCATATCTGTGGGGGACTTTTTCTAAATTCGGTTAACTGAGGTGGGAAGACTTACTCTAAATGTGGTTGATACTGACAGCATTCTGTAAAGTGCTGTCCTGGACTTAATAAAAAGGGAAAGCAAGGTGAGTAGTCCTCTTTATCATTCTCTGCCCCTAATGCCGGATGCAATATAAGGGCCAGTCTCATGCTTCTGTCTCCATGCCTTATCCCATGACAACTGTAACTCTGGACTGGAAGCCAAAATAGCCCATCCTTTTAAGTTCTTTTTCAACCATTTTCTCATAGTAGCAAGACAAGTAATGAATATCAGTACTACAGAGTTCCTTAAACCAATTATATTCCAAGTAAGAGGCAATGTTATACTGGTCTCTTCAGGATGGTGCCTGAAATTAAAAATTTTTCTTATATTGAGAGGAAAAAAGGAAACCTCTAATTAGTAATGGGCAATTAAACATGGCCATAGTTAGCCAATTTCCAAATTCTACTAAAAACAAATTAATTCAAGCCTCCCTATTTTAGAGACACATTTTGGACCAGAAAAATACATTTTTCTCTGAGAAGATGCACTTACAAAACTCACAAACATATCACACTGAAATATTTAGTTTTCCTCGAATTAAGCCATCTCTTATTTTCTGGGAAATGATTTTAGCTAGCATTTATGAACAATAACTTAAAATAGATACAAACAGTTAAAATGTGCATATTCGGAAATGGAGACATGACTCATCAGTTAAAGTTCCTGGCCGTATTCAAGCGAGCCCAGGTTCAATTCTCAGCACCCACAAACTATTTCATACTTAGCAGTAACCCCAGTTCAAGGAGATCTCATGCCCATTTCTGGCCTCTGTGAGCACCAGGCATGCACATGGTGGACAGACTTATATATAGGCAAAAAAGAAACACCATATAATAATTAAATAAAATAATAAAAATATTTATAACAACATTCCAAAAGCTGTTTCCAAAGCTGCTATCCTTTAGAAAAATGTGTTTATTTGATTACTTTTGTGTTGAAATATTACATATCCTCAGATCCAGGAGCCCACTCTTACTGTAATGTGACTTAGACTTATATTTGGTCTTCATGGTAAAAATTTATTTTCCCTTTATCCTGAAAGCTTTGCTTAGGCTTTTGGCCAAAACCAATATCATTCTAACCTAAGACCTAAGGAAAGCTTTGCTCTTTTAACAAAGAGTATACATTAACAATGATGCCCTATTTAAGAGGCAAAGGAGTAAGTTTTAATAGCCTAAAACTTAAGCAATATTTTCTTTTCCTGTCATTCTGTACAAATGAAATGTGAGAGAATTAAATATGAACTTTCTCTCACCATAGGCTTTCTAGATAGATAGACATAGACTGTGATGATTTAAGCCAATCATCACTCTGCTAATGACCATGCACGTGACCACTGTTCAGTCTCACTGACCACACTTGAGAAGCCAAGTACAGGAAGCAAATCAAAAAACCCAAGAGTAATTTATCACCTTTGATGCAGCAATGTGGTCAAGATGCCTAACAACAGCACCCGATCAAATATGTGCTCCTAGAACATACTCAGATTTCACTGTTTCTTCCACACACAGACCAAAGCCCTAGCCTAAGAGAATCCTACACTCTACCTCTCCTGTCTGAGAACTGGAAAGCAATAATATATGAGAAGTTTCAAGCCTTTATTCTTGACCAGTTTCTCTTTATCGGACTCCAAGTTTACAACTGAAAAGTATGCAGGTACATGTATTCTATGTACTTACCCAAAGACTGCTACTTTCCTTCTTCAAGATGAATTTTCCTCATTATAATTGATTGTTGGTTTCACGTGATAACCTTCATGAAAACAAATGTGTCGTTCTGATGAAGCTCATCGGTGTTCTGAAAGTATACAGGGTATTTCATTTAAAAATCAGCCTCAGAAATTAACAATGAAGAAGTCTCAAGGGAAGACCCAGCTCAGACTCAGCCCACAAAAATCTTTAAATCTTAAATCGGGTAGCAAAAGAGTGAGTTCAAGCTGATGAAACGCTTGTCCAAATGAGAGTGCTGTGTTTGAGACTTCGTTGCTCTGCATGGATGTGGTGCATATACAGAAAGAAAGCAGCTGAACTAAGCAAATGACTGGTTTGTTTTTAATTCCTATGGAAACCCATCAAAATTTTGTGATAAAGATAATAATGTACATAAATAAATTTGTAATATGATCTATCACATGAAAATAGTAGTTGAACTGTAATTGAATAACATAACTTATTTCTGAGGTAAAATTAATTATATACGTCTGTGTGTGTGTGTGTGTGTGTGTTTGTGTGTGTGGCTCTGAGAACTAAAGAATCCAGTGATCATATTACCCAGCAGCCAGCTCTGAGGGGACTCAGTGTAGCTCGGTGTAGGCCTTTCCAAAGAATTTAACCGTCATGATTCAGCAGTATATTTGCACAAACAGTAACATTGGGGTACAAAATCAGAAAATAATATTTCAGTGACAGGTCAGTAAGTCTTCCTTCATTTATCTGTGCTATATATCTACAGTAGAAATTTAGGAATTTTTTTATCTTAAGCAAGTGAGATATCTGCACTTTACAGGAATTCTTACAGCACATGGAAGACATTCTCTCTCTCTCTCTCTCTCTCTCTCTCTCTCTCTCTCTCTCTCTCTCTCTCACACACACACACACACACACACACACACCTGGTATGTTCACACCAAGGTTCATGTGCTGAAGAGTGAGCTCCTAAGCTAAGAAAGAGAGAGAAAGAGAATCAAGAAGCAGTGTTTCCTCACATTGGTTTTTATTATCATGGTAAAAAGACCCGAACGGAATAGTTCTACTCAATGGGTGTGGGGTGGGGTGGGATGGGGGATGCTGTCCTTTATCATTATGCTTTTGATATACCTACATCTAAAATAATTTTATAACCCAAATCTGAGACAAACAATGTATGTTGTCTGTGGATGGTAAGTGAGTTGACTTTGCATAAGTCAAGGAATGGAAGCATTTGTGTGGTTCATGCTAGCAAATGAGTTTGATTTGTCTTGGCAAACAAAACAAAACAAAACAAAAAAACTAAACAAAAACAAATGAAAGAAGAAAGAAAAAGAATTATCACCTTGTCTAAAGATGCTCATTCTTCAGAGCGTTACCAGAGAGCAAAGAACAGTTGCTGTGTTTGCTCAAGTTATAATCGAGAGTGACAATGAGCAGAAAATATTACCGCAACATTTGCTGAAGATACATTTATGCTGATGACCTATAAAAACGCCATCTAAGCCTGTCAATAGTGCATAAACCTAGATCGAGCTTTGATCAATAGCAGCAAGTGGTTATCTTACAGAAATCTATTTTGCCTTTTCAATTTTGAATTCTGTTGTTAAGGTGATTTACTGATTGAGTTTTAGATCCCTCGCACAAAGACTAGAGATTATTAGCATTCTTTGAATATAAATGAAGTCTTTGTTATGGGATTCAATTTCTCACTGAATTTTAATTTGGAAGATGTTCTTTTTTGTTTTGTTCATATTATAAGCAGAATTTTAATCACCTTCAAGGGCCCATGGAAATGAGGCAGGGTTGAAAAAGAAGCAAACATAGTTAGAATTACAGGCTATAAAGTTCTGTGAACACGTTAAGAGAGTGATAAAGCAATGGTAGACATTCAATATAATATAATCTCATTGCCATTTTCAACTACACAAAGAATGATTACAATAAAAAGTTAATCACTAAATATATACTATTTTCTGAGCTGGCGATGATTTTTTCCAACTATCCATGTAGACACCTAAGCATATCAAATGACTTTTGGTGCATGACCCTGAAGCTGCTAAGTAGAGTTCTTTCTCACAGACGTAAATATAGGCAGCAGCTCTACCAGCCTTTCCCCGAGTAAGAAAGGGATATAAAAAATACAGGAGATTTCACAGAGAGATCAGAACAGATTGGTCATGTGAGGTAAATCTTCAAAGAAAAATCTATTTTCACCTCTCAGGAAGACAACATTGAATCACACCTCAGGCTTAGCCTTTCCTTCCACTCATAGCAAATGTTCATAACATGTTTTCTGTATGATCAACCATGAGATGTAATATGCAGGGTTCTACTGTTAAGATTAGTGTAGCTATGATTTTGGAAGATGTACATACAGAAATCTTCATCTTACAGAAAAGGTAGTTTCATTTGCATGGCTTTTGGCCTCTGCGTGTTTGCTTCTTTACTGTCTAAGATACCTGTGACAAATGAGGTTCCCCACTTATAATAGCAAGCATTACAGACTCATGGTATCGAAAGCAAGGATGTCTATTTTACAGTCTCATCAAATCAAATGCTACTAACAGATATTGATGTGGCAGACACACCACAGAACACAACTGCTTCGGTAGACCTCAATGCAGGTCCCTTTCTCCTTTTCCTTATTGATTGAGTTATCGGGACATCAGGTCTTATCTATCTGTCTGTCTATCTCTATCTATCTATCTATCTATCTATCTATCTATCTATCTATCTATCTATCTATCCACTACCACCATCACTGCTTGCACAGTTTAACACAGACCTTGTATGGGTTCATCCTATTATAAATTTTATCAAGTACATGACTTTGTCACATTTGCAAGTCTCTAGGCAAGATTAGCTGTTAATTTTCTAGCTAAACATTTAGTTTGGTTGGGAGGAAGCTAGACTAGCACAGTTTGTGGGTGAGTAACTAGAGTGAGAGGGCAGTAGTGTTTCCTGTTCTGTAACTGGATAAAAGCAAATTCAAGGCACTTTTTAAAAAACTAAAATACTAGTTTTCACTTTGAATAGTAACTTAATAAGTTAAGTGGTTTAGAACTACATAATCAATCATTTCGTTTATAAATTTTTTTGCTTAGAAAAATTTAAAGATGTCACTTTCTAAGCTATTCAGTCAGAAGTTGAGGTTTGTTTGATATTGTCAAATGCTCTTAGGAATTAGAGTGAAGCTTTTCTTTATTAGTCACCTGCAAGCACTGTGAGAATAAACAATGCTGTCTGAAGAAAGCCATTTGACAGATTCTCCCTTGTGGACTTGGTTGCCTTGAGTGGAGAACTTTCAAGAGAACTGCATTGTATTTGTAAGAAACTCTCTGTCCAGGCAGATTTGACTCCTGCCTGAGGAAAATTCATTCCAGTCAGAGCCTGGAGCAGTAACAGACACCTTAACTACAGGAAACATGAAGCTTCAGGACCTTTTGGAGGACCCACCTGCAGGACCATGCAGAAGGCATGGCCTCTAGTAGTTTCAATTTCACAATAGCTGCCTTCAATCAGACGTAGAGGAAGAAGAACTTGTGATTTAGAAATATGAGAATTGTCCTTATGCTTCACTAAGATTTGTCTTACTAAAACTGGAAGTCATGAGCTGATCAGTAGAACATATAACCCCCTCTTTTACAATCTGCATTCTCCTCCTGCATGTGCAACTGAGACTTTCATGTTACTATTTGAGTAAGCCAGATCTCTGAGACCTCCCTGAGGTTTGCAGCATCAGTCTCCAAAGAAGCTTTGCTTCCAAATCCTACTTTACCTACTTGCAATCTTTATCATAAATTAGCATTCTGAGCTTGTGACAGGAGCATCAGTGGTCCCTCTGTCAGAGACCATAGGGGCCACAGGAGCCACAGGGACCACAGGGACAGCAGAGGCAACAGGGACAGCAGAAACAGAGGGGCAGCAAGATCAACACCAACAGTGGTAGAAAGGCAGCTTAAAAGTTAATGAGGCTTCCTGGCTGCTGAGGCTGTGGAGAGCTCATAGTCAACACCCCGCGAGCAAACCTGAGCCTGGGGACCACAGGTAAGACGAACTTTTCTGCTACAAACGACTTGCCTGGTGATCTCGGGTCACACAGAGGCGGAGTTCCTCTGGGGCCGGACACTTCCGGTGTTTGGCCAGAGTCCCGGACCAGCGGAGGATCCCTGCCTTCAGCAGCTCTCTGCTCCCAGGCCCCCTGGAGGGGAGTTCTCGCCGCCTGGTCGGGCGGGCTCTCCTGAGGCAGCAGAGCGGAGGAGACCACCAACGCCGCCACCCCCTGCCCACATCCCTGGCCCAGGAGGAAACTGTACGGCCTCTGGGTACCCCGTGAGGAGGGCCCAGGAGCAGCAGATCCACTGCGCCTGAGACACCACACCTGAAGGGACCACCAGATAAACAGTTCTCTGCACCCAAATCCCGTGGGAGGGAGAGCTAAACCTTCAGAGAGGCGGACACGCCTGGGAAACCAGAAGAGACTGCACGCTGCACACAGTACTGACCCCAGAGGAAAACAAAAGCTATCTGGAACCCTGGGGCACGGAACCTCATGGAAGGGGCGGCGCAGATCTTCCTGGCTGCTGAGGCCGTGGAGAGCTCATAGGCAACACCCCTCGAGCAAACTTGAGCCTGGGGACCACAGGTAAGACGAACTTTTCTGCTACAAACGACTTGCCTGGTGAACTCAAGACACAGGCTCACAGGAACAGCTGAAGACCTGTAGAGAAGAAAAAACTACGCCCCAAAGCAGAACACTCTGTCCCCATAACTGGCTGAAAGAAAACAGGAAAACAGGTCTACAGCACTCCTGAAACACAGGCTCATAAGACAGTCTAGCCACTGTCAGAAATAGCAGAACAAAGTAACACTAGAGATAATCTGATGGCGAGAGGCAAGCGCAGGAACCCAAGCAACAGAAACCAAGACGACATGGCATCATCGGAGCCCAATTCTCCCACCAAAGCAAACACGGAATATCCAAACACACCAGAAAAGCAAGATCTAGTTTCAAAATCATATTTGATCATGATGTTGGAGGACTTCAAGAAAGACATGAAGAACTCCCTTAGAGAAACACAGGAAAACATAAACAAACAAGTAGAAGCCTACAGAGAGGAGTCACAAAATCCCTGAAAGAATTCCAGGAAAACACAATCAAACAGTTGAAGGAATTAAAATGGAAATAGAAGCAATCAAGAAAGAACACATGGAAACAACCCTGGATATAGAAAACCAAAAGAAGAGACAAGGAGCTGTAGATACAAGCATCACCAACAGAATACAAGAGATGGAAGAGAGAATCTCAGGAGCAGAAGATTCCATAGAAATCATTGACTCAACTGTCAAAGATAATGTAAAGCGGAAAAAGCTACTGGTCCAAAACATACAGGAAATCCAGGACTCAATGAGAAGATCAAACCTAAGGATAATAGGTATAGAAGAGAGTGAAGACTCCCAGCTCAAAGGACCAGTAAATATCTTCAACAAAATCATAGAAGAAAACTTCCCTAACCTAAAAAGAGATACCCATAGGCATACAAGAAGCCTACAGAACTCCAAATAGATTGGACCAGAAAAGAAACACCTCCGTCACATAATAGTCAAAACACCAAACGACAAAATAAAGAAAGAATATTAAAAGCAGTAAGGAAAAAGGTCAAGTAACATATAAAGGCAGACCTATCAGAATCACACCAGACTTTTCGCCAGAAACTATGAAGGCCAGAAGATCCTGGACTGATGTCATACAGACCCTAAGAGAACACAAATGCCAGCCCAGGTTACTGTATCCTGCAAAACTCTCAATCAACATAGATGGAGAAACCAAGATATTCCATGACAAAACCAAATTTACACAATATCTTTCTACAAATCCAGCACTACAAAGGATATTAAATGGTAAAGCCCAACATAAGGAGGCAAGCTATACCCTAGAAGAAGCAAGAAACTAATCGTCTTGGCAACAAAACAAAGAGAAGAAAAGCACACAAACATAACCTCACATCCAAATATGAATACAACAGGAAGCAATAATCACTATTCCTTAATATCTCTCAACATCAATGGCCTCAACTCCCCAATAAAAAGACATAGATTAACAAACTGGATACGCAACGAGGACCCTGCATTCTGCTGTCTACAGGAAACACACCTCAGAGACAAAGACAGACACTACCTCAGAGTGAAAGGCTGGAAAACAACTTTCCAAGCAAATGGTCGGAAGAAGCAAGCTGGAGTAGCCATTCTAATATCAGATAAAATCAATTTTCAACTAAAAGTCATCAAAAAAGATAAGGAAGGACACTTCATATTCATCAAAGGAAAAATCCACCAAGATGAACTCTCAATCCTAAATATCTATGCCCCAAATACAAGGGCACCTACATACGTAAAAGAAACCTTACTAAAGCTCAAAACATACATTACACCTCACACAATAATAGTAGGAGATTTCAACACCCCACTCTCATCAATGGACAGATCATGGAAACAGAAATTAAACAGAGATGTAGAAAGACTAAGAGAAGTCATGAGCCAAATGGACTTAACAGATATTTATAGAACATTCTATCCTAAAGCAAAAGGATATACCTTCTTCTCAGCTCCTCATTGTGCTTTCTCCAAAAATGACCTATAATTGGTCAAAAAACGGGCCTCAACAGGTACAGAAAGATAGAAATAATCCCATGCGTGCTATCGGACCACCATGGCCTAACGCTGGTCTTCAATAACAATAAGGGAAGAATGCCCACTTATACGTGGAAATTGAACAATGCTCTACTCAATGATAACCTGGTCAAGGAAGAAATAAAGAAAGAAATTAAAGACTTTTTAGAATTTAATGAAAATGAAGATACAACATACCCAAACTTATGGGACACAATGAAAGCTGTGCTAAGAGGAAAACTCATAGCGCTGAGTGCCTGCAGAAAGAAACAGGAAAGAGCATATGTCAGCAGCTTGACAGCACACCTAAAAGCTCTAGAACAAAAAGAAGCAAATACACCCAGGAGGAGTAGAAGGCAGGAAATAATCAAACTCAGAGCCGAAATCAACCAAGTAGAAACAAAAAGGACCATAGAAAGAATCAACAGATCCAAAAGTTGGTTCTTTGAGAAAATCAACAAGATAGATAAACCCTTAGCCAGACTAACGAGAGGACACAGAGAGTGTGTCCAAATTAACAAAATCAGAAATGAAAAGGGAGACATAACTACAGATTCAGAGGAAATTCAAAAAATCATCAGATCTTACTATAAAAGTCTATATTCAACAAAACTTGAAAATCTGCAGGAAATGGACAATTTCCCAGACAGATACCAGGTACCGAAGTTAAATCAGGAACAGATAAACCAGTTAAACAACCCCATAACTCCTAAGGAAATAGAAGAAGTCATTAAAGGTCTCCCAACCAAAAAGAGCCCAGGTCCAGACGGGTTTAGTGCAGAATTCTATCAGACCTTCATAGAAGACCTCGTACCAATATTATCCAAACTATTCCACAAAATTGAAACAGATGGAGCACTACCAAATTCCTTCTATGAAGCCACAATTACTCTTATACCTAAACCACACAAAGACCCAACAAAGAAAGAGAACTTCAGACCAATTTCCCTTATGAATATCGATGCAAAAATACTCAATAAAATTCTGGCAAACCGAATCCAAGAGCACATCAAAACAATCATTCACCATGATCAAGTTGGCTTCATCCCAGGCATGCAGGGATGGTTTAATATACGGAAAACCATCAATGTGATCCATTATATAAACAAACTGAAAGAACAAAACCACATGATCATTTCATTAGATGCTGAGAAAGCATTTGACAAAATTCAACACCCCTTCATGATAAAAGTCCTGGAAAGAATAGGAATTCAAGGCCCATACCTAAACATAGTAAAAGCCATATACAGCAAACCAGTTGCTAACATTAAACTAAATGGAGAGAAACTTGAAGCAATCCCACTAAAATCAGGGACTAGACAAGGCTGCCCACTCTCTCCCTACTTATTCAATATAGTTCTTGAAGTTCTAGCCAGAGCAATCAGACAACAAAAGGAGGTCAAGGATACAGATCGAAAAGAAGAAGTCAAAATATCACTATTTGCAGATGATATGATAGTATATTTAAGTGATCCCAAAGTTCCACCAGAGAACTACTAAAGCTGATAAACAACTTCAGCAAAGTGGCTGGGTATAAATTAACTCAAATAAATCAGTAGCCTTCCTCTACACAAAAGAGAAACAGGCTGAGAAAGAAATTAGGGAAATGACACCCTTCATAATAGATCCAAATAATATAAAGTACCTCGGTGTGACTTTAACCAAGCAAGTAAAAGATCTGTACAATAAGAACTTCAAGACACTGAAGAAAGAAATTGAAGAAGACCTCAGAAGATGGAAAGATCTCCCATGCTCATGGATTGGCAGGATTAATATAGTAAAAATGGCCATTTTACCAAAAGCGATCTACAGATTCAATGCAATCCCCATCAAAATACCAATCTAATTCTTCAAAGAGTTAGACAGAACAATTTGCAAATTCATCTGGAATAACAAAAAACCCAGGATAGCTAAAACTATCCTCAACAATAAAAGGACTTCAGGGGGAATCACTATCCCAGAACTCAAGCAGTATTACAGAGCAATAGTGATAAAAACTGCATGGTATTGGTACAGAGACAGACAGATAGACCAATGGAACAGAATTGAAGACCCAGAAATGAACCCACACACCATGGGCACTTGATTTTTTGACAAAGGAGCCAAAACCATCCAATGGAAAAAGATAGCATTTTCAGCAAATGGTGCTGGTTCAACTGGAGGTCAATATGTAGAAGAATGCAGATCGATCCATGCTTATCACCCTGTACAAAGCTTAAGTCCAAGTGAATCAAGGACCTCCACATCAAACCAGATACACTCAAACTAATAGAAGAAAAACTAGAAGCATTTGGAACACATGGGCACTGGAAAAATTTCCTGAACAAAAACACCCATGGCTTATGCTCTAAGATCAAGAATCGACAAATGGGATCTCATAAAACTGCAAAGCTTCTGTAAGGCAAAGGACACTGTGGTTAGGACAAACGCAAACCAACAGATTGGGAAAAGATCTTTACCAATCCTACAACAGATAGAGGGCTTATATCCAAAATATACAAAGAACTGAAGAAGTTAGACAGCAGGGAGGCAAATAACCCTATTAAAAAATGGGGTTCAGAGCTAAACAGAGAATTCACAGCTGAGGAATGCTGAATGGCTGAGAAACACCTAAAGAAATGTTCAACATCGTTAGTCATAAGGGAAATGCAAATCAAAACAACCCTGAGATTTCACCTCACACCAGTGAGAATGGCTAAGATCAAAAACTCAGGTGACAGCAAATGCTGGCGAGGATGTGGAGAAAGGGGAACACTCCTCCATTGTTGGTGGGGTTGCAGACTGCTACAACCATTCTGGAAATCAGTCTGGAGGTTCCTCAGAAAATTGGACATTGAACTGCCTGAGGATCCAGCTATACCTCTCCTGGGCATATACCCAAAAGATGCCCCAACATATAAAAAAGACACGTGCTCCACTATGTTCATCGCAGCCTTATTTATAATAGCCAGAAGCTGGAAAGAACCCAGATGCCCTTCAACAGAGGAATGGATACAGAAAATGTGCTACATCTACACAATGGAATATTACTCAGCTATCAAAAACAATGACTTTATGAAATTCGTAGGCAAATGGTTGGAACTGGAAACTATCATCCTGAGTGAGCTAACCCAATCACAGAAAGACAAACATGGTATGTACTCATTGATAAGTGGCTATTAGCCCAAATGCTTGAATTACCCTAGATGCCTAGAACAAATGAAACTCAAGACGGATGATCAAAATGTGAATGCAGATCGCTCCTGAGAGACACAGCCAGAATACAGCAAATACAGAGGCGTATGCCAGCAGGAAACCACTGAACTGAGAACAGGACCCCTGTTGAAGGAATCAGAGAAAGAACTGGAAGAGCTTGAAGGAACTCGAGACCCCATATGAACAACAATGCCAAGCAACCAGAGCTTCCAGGACTAAGCCACTATCCAAAGACTATACATGGACTGACCCTGGACTCTGACCTCTAGGGTTGCAATGAATATCCTAGTAAGAGCACCAGTGGAAGGGGGAAGCCCTGGGTCCTGCTAAGACTGAACCCCTAGTGAACTAGACTGTTGGGGAGAGGGCAGCAATGGGGAGGGTTGGGAGGGGAACACCCATAAGGAAGGGGAGGGGAGGGGGATGTTTGTCTGAAACCGGAAAGGGAATAACACCGAAATGTATATAAGAAATACTCAAGTTAATAATAATAAAAAAAAGAAAAAAAAAAATGAGAACATCAGGGCACAGACTGTAGAGAGAGTTGGTGATGGAAATGACGTAAGATGGTAGGATAGAGAAAGTAGAAAAACTGAAGAACGGAAGTCAGTACGATCTGAAGAACAGCAGACACTATGTGCTATGGGGAGTTGCCAAGAGACTTTATACTCAGTGCACAAGACTCTGAAACACTGCTACCACCAGCACCAAGGGTCCATAACCAAAAGGCTCCAGGGTCTCAGTACTGGCCATCACCTGCTGCAGCTGCATCTATAAATAACTAGTAACTGAGCACGTGACCACCAACCACTGAAGCCCAGAGAACCTAGCCTTAGATATGAACATGGAGTTTCACATCTCTGGCCTCTGGAGCTCAGAGCTTTTAGTTATGAGGATTGAGAGCCATTAAGACTAAGAATGTATGTAGCCCATGAGTCCAGCCCACCTGTTGACACTCAAGGGCCTAAAAATGTAAGTACCAGGAAAGTCACCTATTGCCTATTCTTGCTTTATATCCAAATAGAGGAAAAGGACCCTACCATGTTGATTGATAAATTTCTACTAGAGGTTACCTTATACCTGTGCTGTTCCTTGCAGACATGGTACCCATTCTGAGAGATTTTTACCATAGTCCTTTAAGAGAAAAAGGTAAACTATGTAAGATGTACTTATAGTACTTGGATGTGGGAAGAAAAAATTCAGAGCAAAAAATGATCTGCAGAATTAATAACTGGTGACTAATTTGAAGAAGGATTAACTGTAGACAATCAAGTGACACTCAAAAAAAAATAACTCGATGAAAACATCTCTTTCTTTAACTCTAAGTAAAGGAGACTCTAACCCCATTGAACATCATGTAACTTTCACAATGACTATACATTTACAACAGCAAAACTTATGGATAGAATTGAAATGAAACCACCCATATGTCATAAGATTAAACACACTGTGACATTTTATTTATGTGAACAAAAATAGGTGTGATACATCTTTTTAATATCAAAAGTTTGATTTTATATTCTCCCCTTTTTTGACCTAAAAACTAATTCAACTAAGTAAAAATCTCAAAAACCATTTCTAAGATATCTGACAGGTTCATCTTTCTTCCACTAAGAGATACTTTAATCCTCAGGTAACTGACAGGAAGGCAACAATGATATAAGAATTTCATACTTAGTATTTTCTGAGAGTTTCTTGACCCTACCACACTGCTCTGTCCTCAATGTTCGCTGAGATCTAACCCTCTGACATGATATGTCAAGAAGAGCAAGATGGCTCAGACAATGAAATGTCCATTTGTACAAAAATGAGTCCTGGTCAGCTCAGCTAATCATTGAATGTCTGTAGAGATTTTCTAATAAAATTCTTGCGTTTTCCACTCTGAAATCTGAAATCCAGTTATATTTATAAATTTTAAAATAACTAGTATTTGGAATAATCTGAAGTACAAAAGTACAAATATAGATTCTACTATGATATTTTACATTTTTCAAACTATGTATCTGTATGTGTTTGCATAGATAAGTGCAGGAGTTCACAGATGACAGAACAGGACCTTGGAAACCCTGAAACTAAAATTTCAGATGGTTGTCACCTACTAGAACTGGGTGTTTGGAAACAAACTCATTTCCTCTGGAAGAGCAGTGAGCACTTAACAGGTAAGCCACCTCTCCATCCCCCAAATTACTAGTATTACTAGTATGATTTAGTGAGCTCTGAAACTTAATTCCCTTTAAAAGTTTGCTCCAATTTTCTAAATTCTTTTCAAAGATTTCTATCTTCAGTAGTCATCCACTACTGGAGCAATACTTTGTGCTCAAAAAATAATTTGAATAAACTATATTGAATTTCCTTTGGGAGGAAAATTCTACACTTCCTTCCTCTAGCCTTTACTCCATTCTCTGTGTCTCAATCTAGCCACTTGGAAATATACTCTACCTTTCACACTTCGAAATCCACATGGTATCAAATATCAGCCACACAAGATACATCTTCTCGTGCCATCAAATATCAAACAAATAATTTCCACATTATAGGAAACTAGGAGAACTGGAATGTTTGTTTAAAAACCGTTTTAAAAGGCAAACAGCCAGATTGATATAAAGTGTTTTTGCCATGGACAGAGTCGATTTCTGTATTTTCTTACATTTGACTTCTTAAAGCTAAAGAGGGATCTGTCTGTCTCCAAACATAGCCTCTCCATGAGCAAGGGAGAAAGCACTGAGTTCAGCCACAGCTCTGCTTTTCATGCAGTTCATTTTATGGGAGCACCTGTTCATGTAGATAAATGATGCCAAACTTGGATGCCAGCCCAAAAGACACCAACTTCAGCATGGTAGCCAAGCAGGAGTTGGACCCACACACAGTTGACAAGTCCATCCAGCCTCTGTAATCAGCTCCTGAGAGCCCACATCTGCAGCAGCTGGATAGACCTCCTACATGTCTGCCCATCCTGTTTATGGGGAAGAAATGTATGTTTATAAACACACTATGAGCTAGCATCCATCTACAGCTATAAATTACAGTGGTTCCTCCCGACTATATTCCTTGCTTGGCAATTAAGGAGTCTGAATGAACATGGTTCTATGCAAATAAATTGATGTGTGGCAGTTATCACAAGTGTACACGTCCAAAAGGCTTTTTCTATCTTCCATTGTTGCCAGTTCTATAATGAGAAGGATAATTCTGTGTCAAAAACAGCCAACTCAGAGAGAGCTGGTCAAAACGAGATCAGGCATTTCCTCTTAGAAAGTAAAAACTGCCTTTTGGAGCACATTTTCATCAGTCCTTAGCAAAAGGAATCTATCTGAGTGTCAATCTGGAAAAGGAGAGAATATTTATAGAAACAAAACCATTTTTTTAAAAATTAGCTTTATTCCCAAATATAAAATACAGTTTACAATTATTATGTGCATCATATTAACTCAAGGAAAGTAACAATTAGTATTTTAGAAAAAAAAGGAGCATAAAGTGTAAGTGTATCTAATTCTGAAATACTAACACTTCATTCAGTTCCCTCAAACAAACAAGCAAATAAAATAACCTACGGTTATTGAATACCACTATAACAAAAGAGCAGACAAGTGTGGCTTATACCCACTACAAAAACAAACAAAGAACAATAGAAAAACCAAAAACAACAACAAAAAACCTTTCTAATTCATTTGTGGGTTCAGATGTCCAAAATGGTTCTCAGCATGCTGAGCTCAAAATGCCGCCAAGCTGATCTCCATCTGAAAGTTCCAAGAGAATATTGTGTTTCCTTGCCACCTCTTTCAATAGCCAAACGAGAAACAGTCAATCAACTGATTCCCACATTACACCTCTTTCCAGTATCCAGGGATGCTTGTGAATGCATGAGACCTGGGTACATAATAAAGTAAGCATTCTTTACTTCAAGTCAGCTGGCCAGCATATTTAACTTTAACCCCTACTTTAATTTCCCCTGGATTGACAATTCTGAGGGTTAGCCATTAATGCCTCTAAGCATCCGTTTGCTGACTGAGGAAAATGCAGGTGTTTCTTTCCACTAAAGCACGAGAGAATTGTGCCTTTGAGATGCCAAGATGTTTGCCCAACTGTTCATAGCGGCTAAGGGAAAAGTGGTAATGTCTCTGTCTATGCTGATCATCGTCTTCTGCGTGGTCAAGGTTCTTGGCACGGGTGATAGTTTATTCAAATGGAAATATTTGAGGTTTTAATGAGAGGTTTGTCTAAGACATGAAGTATCCATCTACAGAGAAGTTCCAAGCGTTACCTGGGACTCGAAACAGGATCAACTGCGACCTTGAAAGGATAGAAGCAAGAGATGGCAAAAGCAAAGATCTAGAATTGAAATGAGCCGGCCTGGGACAACCCTGCAGAGAGGGGCTAGTGGATCATGGCCCTGCCGCCACTTTCCTCCTTCCCTCTGAACACCCACATTCAACAGTTTGGCAGAAATAATTTGCCACTCAAATTTGGCAGTTTGGCTGTTTCTGACTGCTTAACGAGTCCACACAGGCCAGCAGTGGAGGGCAGAAGCAAGCAGCCAAAGAGGGGATCAGGACGACACCACAGGACAAGAACCCCTGGCTTATCAATTCTATGCTGTGCATTAATGGCCATTTATTTCTTGTTTTCACTAAAAAGTTTGGTTTTGGAATTAAATTTTATACGCAATTATAACTGAAGTGTTTAAACATTGACGTTCTCTCTCACTCAATCCCTGCACAAAAATGCACCTACCTGACTATTCTTACTGATTTGGCTCTACAATTCAGGGTCTTATGCTCACTGATAATGACTGCTATTTAAGCTTCAGACCTGCACTTTAGGTAACTAGAGAAAAGCAAGTAGGTATATTAATAAATTATTAGTAATTTTTCTTACTGTTAAATACTTTATTAACATTAAAATATAAGATTATTTGTTAATATAATAGGGTGCCTTTTATATCTTTCATGGACATGTATTAAGAAGACATCTGGAAGACCTTGGGCTGACTGACAGTCTTTTGTCGTAAGTCAAGAGTGTGATTCAGTGGCCTTTTCTCCACACAATAGCTTCCCTTTAGCCTTTTTTTTTGGGGGGGGGGTGGATCTTTAGATTGGATTGTAAATGAAAAGTCAGCTATCTTCAAATGTTCATGGTTCTTACATTTATCCTTTGACCACTTTCTAATTTGTTATTCCATGTCACAATATGAGGGAGCTTTGACATAAATTGTTAATTTCAAAAGTAATTCTAAAAACAGGAAGAGCTATTCAAAAGATAAATTCATGTTTTCTAGGTCATTCATGGCCATCACTGATACAAGGGGAAAAGAGATAATAGAATTAGGATGAGCATAGTAAAGAAAGGGACTATAAGTGAACGAGGAAGTATAAGTCCTTTATCTTCTATCATGTTAATGATAAGAAAAAAATGGGGGACAGGAATTATACCAAATTGAGCCTCGTTATAGGTAAGGACAGTCATGGTTTTGGACTAAATCTATGGGCAAGGGGAAACCTCAGGTGGGAGGGGGGTAGAACAGAGAAAAATATATTCTGAAGTTTATAAGATATGTCTTAAAGTCACTGAAGAAGGAATGCAAATAATTTACATGAGACATGCAATTGTAGTTACCTTTTGGTGTTATAACTGAAAAGGAGGTTTAAGTATGCCCATCTATTCTTATTTCAAAGCTAACACCAATATTAAATACCCAGGAGGAAAGACTACCATAAATATACCAATATAAGGACCATGGAACCAGTCACTCTAAGCTCCACTGAACTTATCAACATTATCAATGGTTAACCTGAAACGTACCGCCTTGTTAAGACGGAATCTTTCACTTAGCTGTGGATTTAGATTTGCTTTTTGTTTTGTTTGTCTTTCAAAATGATTGTGTGTTTAAGAAGAAATATTTCTTTGTAGCTGAAGTGAAATGGAGTTCCCCCCCTTATAAAGCTGCCTTTTGAAGATGAGGCATCTCTACTAGCCAAGATGAATTTAGAAGTCAACTTATTTGAAATTCACTGTCTCCCAGCATATGTTCAGCCTTTGAAAACTTGCAACACCTACACAAATTGGTCAAAACAAAGATATTGAGATACCCAGAGGGCATTATGCAGGCAAGCCAGTGCTCATGTTATCCCTTCCAACATATAGAGTCCTGTAAGGAGATGACGTGAAGAGTGCCATATTTCTCAACTTGAGGAGGAAATACTGCTTGTGAAGCAATAATCCTATTCTAATCTCTTCCTAGGATCATAGATTATTGCATGCATGTGGTTAATTTGCTTCATAATGAAAAGTGTCTGGCATTTTTCAGAAAACAAACAAGTTAATTGAATAATCCTGAAAGTTTTCCCATCAGAAGAATGGACTATGGTGACTGGAACCTTCCTTTATGAGTATCTTCTAGCTCTCTTACCTTCCTTAAGCACTAGGCATATAGACAAGAGTCTAGAAGGAAGTAGGATACTGAAGCCAACTTGAGGGAAGAAAAAGGATGTAGAGGTAGAACAGGAAAGGGAAGTTAATATTGGCTTTGAGCAGTGAATGAACAGACACTAACAGATCTCTGCAATGTTAGGAAACTCGGGTAAAAATGGCCATGAAGGCTCTAATCCAGAGAACACAGAACAACTGTAGGAGAGAAAAGGAATCAATAGATAATCAAGAGTTGGTCAACGAAGTCAAGGGTTGGCAGATAAATTTAATCCAAAATCATTCATGGTGATTATAATATATTTTATACTGTAAAGCTAAATGATATGAAAACAGAAAACTATTTGATTTTCAAATACTTTTGCATTTTTCCATGTCCTGATATTTTTGATAAGTACTGTAATGTTAGCTGAAAATGGAATCCTCTAGGCTGCCAAGATGCATCAACCACATGAGACCTAGCACCTTTGGAAAATGAAAACTGATTTTTCTGCATGTCTTAGAGGTCTGCTGACCCCTTATCTCAGCGAACAGCTTGACCAAAGCCTCCTGCTATCCTAGTGACCAAAGATACCCCTTGTAAAATTTTGCCTGCCGCAGTCCCTTTTGACTTTGAGAGTTCCTGTTTTCTCGATGTTCTCCTCCACTCTCCTACCCAACTTAAATCACCCTATAAAAACCCAAATTCTCTTTTTGAATGGTTACTCTTCCTCCACTTGGAGATATCCTGGAAGTTCATCCTGTGAATTAAAACAAATGCCACACAATTTTACATACATACACACACACACACACACACACACACACACACACACACACACATCCGATGTAAAGTTACATCAGCTGTATGTTGTAGCCAGTACATTCATGCTGATAAGAATAGATCAGTGCTGGATCCCTGAACTTGGAGATTGATGAATTCACACTACAGATGGAGGAGCATTAAAGGGGATGAGGATACCACAGCACATGGCCCACTGAATCAACTAAGCAGGGCTCACATGGGGAGGTGATTTGGGAGAATGTGAGAAGAGTAGAGGTAGGGGAGCCTGTGACCTGAATGTATTATATGAGAGAAAACAAAATAAAATAAAATAATAAAATATATATAAACAAGTTACAACACTTGCCTCAAAAGTTCATGGTAATGGGCTTGCAACTTTCTGCAATGTTAAAGATAAAAACTGATTTGAAGAATTGGGCCATGGCCATTTGCAAAACCTAGCCATTCTCCTCATTAAAAGTGCATGGCCTGTTTGAAGCTTATGATGATTTCAAGTCCATTTCTTTTCTATATGACCTATTTTCAATGGGATAGAACACATAAAAATTTTAGACTGTTAGAATATTTTCCCAAGTGCCATTGCAGAATTGGTTGCTTCTAGAGCAGGAAATATTCACAAGCATCCCAAAGACAGCAAAACTTCCCAGTCTTTAACTCAATTAACTTAAAGAATTGAGTTGGTTTAGAGTTAATGACCATAGTAACTGTGTGGCCTCTGACCCAACATCACCAATGGAAATCTATCTCCAATAGCCATATTTATTTGTCTCTGCTATAACTTGACTCCTCTCAAGTCAGAGATCCTATCCTGTATAATTCTAGTTAGTCAACACCAGCTTTCTTGTTTAGTTTCCTTTCTGTATCTCTGGACTATAACCTCTTACATCCTCAGTCTAGAAAGGAAGCATTTCTCTGCATGGTGTTCTCTTGTTTAATAAAAAAAATAATCGACAAGTGATAATTATTTGAATTGCTGCAGATTTGTATAAAAATATCTTCAATATTTAAATGAGTCACAGCTGAGAGTGATATAGGCAAGTTAAGCTTGTACTTTTTCTTCCCTTAAATTAAAAAAAAAAGCCACAATAAAGTAGGAAATGGAAATTTTGGTTTCTGGTTGGTGCTGTAATTCAGTGTCAGAGTATTATTTGCCCAACAAAATGCTAGGTCTGATCTCTATCACCAAACAATCCTCAAGAAAAGGAAAAAAATACTCAGGTTTACTATTGCCTTATAAGATAAAGAGATAAATAATTCTTATGTATTTAGAAATTTCTTTTGTAACACAAGAAAGAATATCTAACTTCTCTAAGCCATATTACATTCCCAGTGTTCATATTTTAAAAATTGAATGAAATAAACCTAAATACAGTGACCAAAATTAGAAAATCTTTGAAATATTGTCATATTCCACTTTCATCTGAGTGAAAACATTCTTTGCTCAGTAAGACTTAGGAAATTATAAAGGGAAATTTGTGAAGACTCAGGAAGTAAAATCTCAAAAGTCCCAGGAAGTTGCTGAAACTTAGTAGAAAACAGGGCTCTTCCCTTCCCAAGGTTTGTCAGCCTCTAAGACTGCTGAAGAGTGAACACTTTAAACCCAGAGTTGCCTAAAGGGCATGCTGAGAGTTCCAGAGTTCCAGATTTCATGATTCATTACTCAAGCTAGAGGGGGCTTTTGGTAATGCAGCTGTCTTTGGCACTCCTCACTTATTTAAGTAACCCTTCACCCATACTCTTGTAAGTAATCCCAGTATACTTATTGGTGGTACGTTCTGTTGTCATATCTCTATCTGGGTTTTAATAGATGTTATTTATGTCTGCCCAGGAATAGCCACACATGACAAATATTAAGAGCTGAACAATTTAGAAGAATGTATAGAATTATCTAACATTTAAGGATGAGAATAATGACTTCTTTTATATGTCTAAAGATCGATTCTTTGTCACTGTTGCAAGTGACAAATCTGTAAAACCATGAGCAGCCTTTTTCCCTGCCCTTGCATCTCAGGAACTATCCTGATAGTAACTGATACTGTGACCTTCCTCCTGCACAGTTATTACCTCAGTGAAACACACAAACAAGAAGTCACAGTTGGGTTTTTGAAGGTTTTTCATTTGTCTAGCAGCATTGACCTCGTTATCTGCTCAGAAAAGCAGGACTTTTAATGGGATTTTTAAACTGACTGTTAGAATATTTCAGCAGTATTTGCCTACTCATCCTCAGAAGTATTTTACTGTAACAAAGCCATGCTATCTAGACATCCTGTTTTACTGTCCTGAGATTCATGGCTGGTAACATGAAGTCATGTAAAAGTATGAATAAATTTAAAAGCAAATAAATCCCTTAGTTTAGGGTCAGCATCTAAATAAACCAGAATAAAAAAGAATTCTTCAAAACCAGAAATGAGCACTGAGGAAAAGGTTTTTTTTTTTTTTAATGACACCATTGACATTAAAAACCCATCTAATCCCATTATTTATCAATTTGAGCTATTTCCTATGTGTCTGGTCCTTCAAATGCAATGAACAAAGTACCAAAGATAGCCAGGCATGCCTCTTCACCCAACCTTGGTCATCTTTTCAAATCCATCTTATTTAACTTGCCCTCTGTAATGCCTGCCTAACATGGTTTACATTTCTCAACCAATATTTTAAACAAGTTTCTTAATGGAAGCTCTAACTGAAAGACTCTACCAGAGCCCAACGTTCGAAGGTCACAGTTTCAGAAAAGTCTTTGATACACAAAATCTCAGGATCACATCAGGGATGAGCAAAATGTTTGAGATAAAGATACCAGATGGAGCACTGACGTCTTGTTCATGCAGGCTCTCAAGGTTCATGGTCAAGTGTACAGCGTTTCACATATGAAATTCCATCATGAGCTTTAGAAACATAATCACATGATCATAATTATTAATTGAACCCAAGGATTCCAAGATCCTGTGTTGTTAATCACTGTCATTGTGACCATTATGCTTGTTTATGTGTATATCTTTTGTTAACATTATACCACACTAAATGAGCAGTATTTTATTTTCAAAACTTAGTGAAGTTCAAGCATATACTCATAAGCGCAATGAGTATGCATTACACATGGAAAAAGAATAAAACTTAAGTGTGGCTATTAGACTGATAACACTTAGCTTTGAGAGATATAGCGTGGAAGATTCAGGGAGTTGTTAGACTTGGTGATGGCCTGCAAGCAAGCATTCACTGGGATAGTTAAGAGGTAGAAATGAAGCAGAGATTATCTGTAGGTAAACTTAGTGTCCGAAGTATTTTACCTTAAGGGACTAGGATGGGAAGACACAGAAAAAGGAGGTCATGATTAAGTAAAAAACAGCAAACTTCTAAAATGGCTAGTTTATTCCTCAGCCTCCTAACCTCAGACAAGACAGGTTTTTAAGCCTAGAAATTTAATAAAGAGGTGGTGATAGCTATTTTTCCCTGCCAGTAGGCCTATCAGATAACAAGTTCAAGGCCCGAAGAAGACACATTACCACAACCATAGTGTGCCAAACAGCCATCAGATCTGTCTTCCAACCAAGCGAGACCTTTCAAAGTCTTTCAAAAACCCAGCCTTCAAGGCTTTTGATTCCTGTGTCTCCATTTTGCTGTGGAGAGGGTCTTTCTCCACATGCTTGCTTGTTTCCTCACCTCTCATAAAAGTCCACCTTGATGGGTTCATTTTGACTGTTCATGGTTGCTGCAATCCATCACACTCGATTTTTTTCTGACTTTTAATTCTTTAACTGGCAGTGAAAATGAGCCTGATCCCAGATGGTAACATCTTCATAATTCTTCCAGCAAGTACATGTTGACTAACGTTTGATATATGCTCTACATTATTAAGTTTCAGATTATTTGACAAGAGAAGGAAATAGGCTTTAAATAATGAAAAAGTACAAGGGTTTTTCTATAGGCTCTCTGGATAGTTTTCCTGATTTAAACTGTTAGGCTGTATGAGACAGTCACATTATCTTGGGTCAGAAAGATGGACAGTTTAGTGTTTTCTGTACAGTCATGAGGATCAGTGTTCTGATCCAAACATCTACATTACAAGACAGATTTTCAGGGCATATCTATAACCCGAGCCCCAAAAGATGGAGACCCGATGATTACTAGGGATTAATGTATTTTCGGCTAGCCCAGAAATTATTAGGCACCAATTCAGGAAGGAAAAGATAACTATACCTTAAGGGCATGTGCCTGCCTATATATGTGTATACCTACTCACAGTAACACATACATGCATATAAACAAATAAACATATTTCAAAGAAATTGTTATTATATGCAGGAGAGGAGGTAATAAGAAATCCAGTCTAGAGTTCATAAAACTGACTTTTAAGTGTTCATGACAGGAGGAGGAAGAGGAATGATCAGAAAGCAGTAACTTACAGCCATCGTAACATCACCATTTGCAGTAGATTTTCGCTTTCCAATTTTCTTCCTGAACATCTCCTTTAGTCAGGCTTCCATGCATAGAGAAATGCACATATAGTAGTTAGCCTTTGCCAGTCTGAAGAGCCCAGGGTTTAATCTCAGTTGTGCACTGATGGAGTATAATTTGGAAATTCAGAGAGATGTATGAAATGCAGCTAAATTTAGAATCTGACACAATGGCGGTTGCTAGGAGCTCAAAAAGAAATCAAGGAACAAAGGGAGTGGTTTTTGAAGTGCTTGAACTCATTTACAGAAGCAAAAAGACTGTACCTTGTGATGTGGCTTCTGTGCTGCCATAGACTATTAGGATGAATGACTAAATGACTAGAGGGGTAGCTCAGAACAAATGTCATAAAAGTTAGAAATCCAGGAGAGGCAGAGGGGTGACTTTCATGACAATGAGCTGGGACTTAAGTATAAAAAGCACATTAACCATACCAGAATCTTGTGTCTAATTTCTTGCCAATTGGGTAAAAAATTGTCTCGTGGATTCACACAATGATAAATGTAATGTGTTTCCCTTGATCATGTCCTTTATAAAATGCTGAATGTGCAATGTCTTTTGTCATTCTCCCTTTTCCTCTAAATGTGCTCTTTCTATAAGGGTACCAAATTCATTCATTTCCTGCAACTTGTTTTTGACATCTCTGCACAAAAACTTGGGAAGGGCTTAGGGGTAAGAAGAGGGACTGAGAAATGACAATATGCTTACCTCAAGTAGGAATCAGGATGATTGTGTAAACTTCTTTCATTGCTTAAGTCCTTCTCTGGTACCCTGGCTAATTCCTTTAGTTACTACATTAGTCAGATGCAGTTGGAATCTCACGAACATTGACAAGTTTCAGGGTTAAGCAACACATGAGTTATCATGTATTATCTGGCATATGCAATGCCCCAAAAGTTTTTCCAAGAAGAGAACTATCAGATAATAATCCCAGAGATGAAACTGGAAGGTTGCTTAGCAGTTCTGGATCAGGAAAGGAACCCCAAGTTTTGGTGTATACTAGGTACTAATCTTCTGTTTCACTAGGATCAATGCAAAACATACTCGTATGTTTTCTGTTCATGGGGTTCTAAAAATGTCTCTATTCAAAGTACATTAAATAAACTCCAGAGCGTTTCCCTCCCTTCTTTAAACATTGGCTTCAGATGTGTTTCCAGCCGGGAATATTTCTGGGCTAAACAATCTATCTCGTTAGATTCAGTCTGCTATTCGCACTGCTTTACCTCTTCTTTCCTATGTTGTGTAGCTTATCTACAATGAACAAACAAGCGGGTCCTCTTGTGTGCACACCCTGTCAGTGTGTGTCTGCTTTCTGTCACTGAGTATCTGATAAATAATTTTAGAAACACATCAGTCCTAGTGACACAGGCCTTAATTACAGCTTCCTGGAGGACTAGGGGAAGAAAGGTTCAAAATCAAGGCCTGTCTAGGTTACAGAGTGCATTCAAGAGTCATGAGTAACTTTGGGAGACCTTCTGTCAAAATCGAGCACTAAAGAATTCTGGGGATATAATACACTGTTACATTGCTTACCTACACATAAGAGGTACTGAATTTAAGTTCCAGTAGCACACACACACACACACACACACACACACACACACACGCACATACATGCACGAACATGCACATGCACACACAAAGTCAGCAGTAAAAAAATTGACTTTCAAAGTCATCAGAGGAACTTGGCTCTAGATGAAGACAATGTTAGTACTTTCTGTTATGTGCCCTGAAGACATTTACTGGCCTAAGAATGAAGGAGATGTTAGTGTTAAAAAAATGCAGCTTCTAAATTATATAACCTAAATTTGATGATATTGAAAATGAATAAAACAAAAAACAAAACAAAACACAATCGTCATGAAACCTTGAAAGCCAAGGCTGCCCAGCAACAAAGCAAAGTTGCTCTAAGAGTGATGTGCCTGTCAGAGGACAGAGCATCATCAAGGCAAAGCACTGAGGCCCTCTGAAGAGTTCACAAGTCCCTAAATTGTACAGAATGAGCTGAAACCCTGGTATTCCTGGGTTGTATTTAAGTAGAAAGATAGTTTCTCAGTGACTTCCATAATAACACTCACATGTGCTTTGTTTACTTGGTTATTTTTCCCAGCTTCCCCGTCACTCCTCTTCCCTTCCAGTGTTCGTTCACTTTCATTTGAGCAGTCATACCGACCCTGCCTCTGTTCTTTGCATGAGCCCTTTCCAGCTGAAAGCATCCATTTCCATTGTTGTAATCTTGAATTCAAACTTTCCTTCAGAAATTTAACTCTGGAATGCAGAAGTCTCCTCAGCAGATACAATTCTGTCTGCAGATATTCTGACATGTTCATCTCCCTTTATCATCAGAGTAGCTCCTCCCCTCGTGTGTATCATGCTTAATAATTCCTCAGTCTTCACTATTTCAGAGATCCCAGGGATTCTCTCATAAATCTTTCCTTTTTGTTATAACATCTATTGACGGAAATCTACTATGGGCCAGATACTGATGAAGAACCAGTCAGTAGTAAGTTATGACAAGAACAGTGACTTCAGTAGGACTCAAGGAGACATATATTAAACAAGCAAAGGAAGGAAAACAAGTAGAGTTTCTGCCAAGAATTATGAGTTCTATAAATAGGTTGCTATAGTGGAGAATAATGTTAGAGTATAAATCTATGTTCAAAGGAAGGTGATGTTCAGGTTATGAGTGGAAGGGTATGAGAGAAATAGGGAAATTGGAAAATAATGCTCCAGACTAGAGCTCAGAGGGGTTTACTCCTAAAATGGCAGAGGGTTCACACTACAGCCTGTCAGAAAACCAGTGAGCTTGGAATGTCAAGAGTGCCATGGTGTGAGGGTACTGGCTGGTATTTACAGAGTTCCTTTCTTAATGGAATTGTGTGAACTGTTTAAGTGGAGTGTCATATTTCTCACTAACATTCTCTTACAGTTTTTATTCCCACTTGGTGAATTGGAAAAGCAAATACAGGGAACTCCCTTCATTCATTCAAGTTCCCACAATTACTGTGATGGGCTGAGATTTCAGACTGGGGAAGTTGACTCTTTGCATGATATTGCCATCTCTTGGAACTTACATTAAGACTGCTTTTGAGAGCACATTATAAACGTCATAAAGAGTATGGATTTTACTTTTGTTGGAAATGTAAAGTCACTGGTGGCTCTTTAAAAGAGATACAATACTCACTTTCCAAGATTCCCTGGAATTCTTTACCTTTCCATTTCATTAGACCAATCTCCAGAATTTGCTCTAATCACCCGCACTCAGTAGTACCATCAGATTTCAATACCTCTAAAGCCTAAATTCTGACAAGCCATGTCCTGCTTAAACATCCTCAATGACCCCATGTAGCCATCAGTGGAAGATTCAGTCACCTCAGCCTGGGACAAATAGCACTCAGAGATCAGGTTTTGCCTCTCCCCTACTTTGTTCAAACCAGGTTTACTTCTTCAGTTCCATCCATACTGAATAGCTCACCATTTCTGAATGTGCCTCTTCCTTCTCCTTGTTCTAGGGAAAAGGAGACTACAGATGACAGAACTGCGAAAACAGACTACATTTCCTGTTCTTTCTACTCTTACATACTTGTCTCCCTGACAAGAACACATTTTCCTGTCTTAACAGCACTTTGTTACAGCCAACATTCCAGAATCCTAATGCTGCTGCTTTACATGGCTTATTTCACCCACTACTCACATAAAAGAAAATCTCAACTGTGAAGTCACTCCTAAACCCTGACCACCCATAGAGGGAGAAGCCATCTTCTCGACATCTCTACTGCTCGCAGATGTCCCACAATGCAGCACACTCATTTTAGCTTTGTGTTACTTGTATGGTCCATTTGAAGGGATTAGTCTTCTACATACAATGCCTGGAATATGATAATAAAAGCTTATATAAATGATAGAAGGTGAATAAACTGCAATGATTCAAAACTTAAGCCAAAAAGAATCAACGGTGAGCAGAAACTGCATGATTTATTACTTTAGAGATCACATGCCATCTCAAGTAGCAGCATACAAACCTATTCTACTATTTAAGTTTATGCAGACAAATCCAAACTACTACTATCTGAATCAGTTAGTCGTTCTATTTAAATACCTTTACAGGAATATAATATTTAGATCACGAAGTTCATAACTGTGAAAACTGAAGAAAAATTGTTATAAAATTTATAATGTTAGTATAAAGTTCTTTAATGCAAAGAAACCTTGCAGGGAGATGCTGTGACATATGTGACCCCATTTAGAGAAGTGGAGATGACGTTCAGAGGGTATAAACCAGCCAGGGGTTCTGCAACCACTAAAGGTATAGCCCAACTGAACCCAAGGTGTACAAATCTAGATAGCATAACTCATTTAAGACTAACATGGGGAGATGTTATAGAATCTTCTAAAAAATATTTACTTGGAGAAAAAAGTGCTCTAAATATGGAATATAAGTTAGGAATAAAACTTAGGTCTATAGAAGGCATTAATTTTTAGTTTCAAGTCTACTGAAAAACCCCAAAGTTCAGACTTCTGAAACCACTTGAATTTTTAATGAATCCGTCTTGCTACAAAGGCTTAAAATCTTGGAGCTTTTATCTGAGTCTGAAGCAAATGCTGTTTTGGTCTTCAGAATATTCATGTATTCCAGACATTTTGTCATTTCCTGGCCCAGAAAATCCAAATATTATTACATTTATCCTCTCAGCATAAAGTGAATTTTAGATAATTCATTTCTAGGCCAGAGTTAAGAGTTTTTACATGTGTTTGTGATGTTGTTTTGTGCAGCGACCATGAAAAATCATGCATTCCAGCTTGTGATTAACTTTTAACTTCAGGTTCTAGACAGAGATTTCAGAGAGAAATAGCTATTGGTCAGTTTTATAGAAAAATATCCCTGAAAAATGGCATATATTTAAGACATTTGATTTAAATGAAAAATGGAAATAGAAAATTACCAATGAGGGCATAATAATTGTTTTTAGTGATTACTGGTCGAAGTATTATAGAATTATATATTTGCCTAATGTTTTTATAAAAATATTCCATATGATAAATATGTCTAGTTTTAGCTTGAAGCTTATTAGCAACAATAAAAATTAGGAAGGAAGGTATTTGGATGGCAGTCCTCTCCAACTTTGCTTCAGCCTCCAACTTAAGGATGCTGGGTACACAGAGACAGCCTCCTAGTCTGAACTCAAATAAGTCTCAGTGTCCTTGGCTTTGAGGCTGGATGTGCTGCATAATTAATTACCTCGGGGCAACAGTACTGAACCACAGGTCACTGTCAGCATTTGAAGACAATCATTTGTTCCATTTGTTCAAGAAAATTCCCTAAGCTAGTGTAAAATAATAATTACCAAGATGATAGGAGAATTCAGGAAGAGTAGCCCAGATGTAGCCTGAGGAGAACAGAGGCACATGAGGATGATGTAATCCAACAACTAGGAAAGTAATCACTGTGGGTTTAAAATTGCTTTCACCCAGAAATATTGCACTCTAGGACCTCAACACTCGTCAGGATGTTGTGCTTGCTTGGAACCTTCCTGGAACTCCTCACCCATATATGTTCTCAGAAAACCCACCAAGGGCTCATAGTCAACCCCTGCATCTTTCCTACTGTCAACTCCTAAAGAAAACCCAAACCTAAAAGCCTTTAAAAACAATGGCTTTAAGAAATTCTTAGGCAAATGGATGGAACTAGAAAATATCATCCTGACTGAGGTAACCTAGTCACAAAAGAACACAAATGGTATGCACTCACTGATAAGTGAATATTAGCCCAAAAGCTCAGAATACTGAAGATAAAATTACAGATCACGTGAAGCTCAAGAAGGAAGACCAAAGTGTGGATGCTTCAGTCCTTCATAGAAGGGGGAACAAAAATATTCATAGGAAGAGATACAGAGACAAAGTTTAGAACAGAGACTAGAGGAAAGGTCATCCAAAGACTGCCACACCTGGGGACCCTGCCCATATACATACAGCAACCAAACCCAAACAATATTGCTGATGCCAAGAAGTGCATGCTGACAGGAGCCTGATATAGTTGTCTCCTGAGAGGCTCTGCCAGAACATGACTTATACAGAGGTGAATGCTTGCAGACAACCATTGAACTGAGAATGGGAGGAATTGAGAAAGTATTGAAGGAACTAAAGGAGCTTGCAACCCCATAAGAGCAACAATACCAAACAACCAGAGCTCTCAGGGACTAAACCACCATCCAAGGAGTACACATGGACAGACCCATGGCTCCAACTGCATATGTAGCAGAGGATGGCCTTGTTGAGCACCAATGGGAGGAGCCCTTGGTCCTGTGAAGGCTGGATGCCAAAGTGTAAGGGAATGCTAGGGCGGGGAGGTAGGAGAGAGTAGGTGGTTGGGTGGAGGAACACTCTCATAAAAGCATGCAGAGGGGGATGGGAGAGGGGGTTTCCAAAGGGGAAACCAGAAAAGGTGATAACATTTGAAATGTAAATAAAGAGAATATCTAATAAGAGAATAAAAGTCTTTATTCCCACAGAAGCTATTCTTCATTGTTCTAATTAATGACACTTTGTGTCTGTTGTGGTTGGAATTGTGGTCCTGTTTCCCAGGCGTGGCAGTCCATTTTTCTGTTTGTTTGTTTTGTGGATTTTTTATTTTGTTTTATTTACATTTCAAATGTTATCCCCTTTCCTGGTTTCCCATCCATAAACCCCTTATCCCATCCCAGCTTCTTGTATCAGGGTGTTCCCCCACACAACCGCCCACCTCTTCCCACCTCCCTGCCCTAACATTCCCCTACACTGGAGAATCTAGCCTTGACAGGACCAAGGGCTCCCCCTCATATCGTTGCCCAACAAGGCCATCCTCTATTTCATGTACAGTTGGAGCCATGGGTCTGTCCATGTGTACTCTTTGGATGGTGGTTTAGTCCCTGGAAGCTCTGGTTGGTTGGTATTGTTGTTCTTATGGGGTTGCAAGCCCCCTCAGCTCCTTTAATCCTTTCTCTAACTCCTCCATGGGGACCCTATTCTCAGTTCAATGGTTGGCTACAAAGCATTTGCCTCTGTATTTGTCATGCTCTGGCAGAGCCTATCAGAAGACAGTTATATCAGGCTCCTGTCACAATGCACTTCTTGGCATCAGCAATATTATCTAGGTTTGGTGACTGTATGTTTATGGGCAGGATTCCCAAGTGAAGCAGGCTCTAAATAACCATTTCTTCTGTCTCTGCTCCAAACTTTGTCTACAGTGCATTCTTGATCTAACAATCAGAAAGATGCCAAAGGCCAAAGTATCCATTCCCAGAAAAAAGACAGAGAGAAAAAGGAAAGAGAGAGAGAGAGAAAGAGAGAGAGAGAGAGAGAGAAGAAAGAAAGAAAGTAACAAAGAAGAAAAAAGGAAGGAAAAAAGAAAAACACACCAATAAAACGTTGATTTGCAACATAACATATGACATATTAGAAAATGGTTGGTTGGGTGTCAATATAGAAGACAAATAAGTATAATGTTGGGAAATTTGGAAAGTACCTAAAATACTATGCCATTAAATTTATATTTTAAATGATTCGTATCATCACTATAACCTTAAAAATAAGCAAATGAAAACAAAATTTAGTAACATGATCAAATACATATTTGAGGTATATTATGTTGAGGTCATTTATAAAGTAAATTTCTCAGAGCAAAGGGGAAAACTAACAGAATGTTTTTGTTTTGGATTTTTGGAAAGAAAGATTAGGGAGAGACTAATTATTGATGAATATGAAAATAAGTGATTTCTTAAAAATCAAGGGTGAGGTGATAATAACTGATATAAATGGTACTTGATTATTGATTAAAAGAAAAAGAAAGATGCCTTGAATGGCATATTAATTTCTGACCTAAGCATGAAATGAGTGCTGATTTTAAAAAATCGTCAACATAAGAAACAAAAATACAGATCACCTAAAGACCGTACTTTCAGAGATCAGATATAGTTCGCTATCAGAGAAGTTTCTCTGACTGTAGAGTACAAGAGACCATGGGGAAGAAACACAGAATTCCCACTTTAATATGACGCTGGCTCTTGGTGTAGATTTTCTGGAGCTACCTCTTTCTTTCAGAGAAGGAAAAGGAGCAGATGCAGTCTGAATGTAAAAAATGCATATTTTTTCACTTCTAGCTTTTAGTTATCAATATTGTTCATGGGCATGCATGATGTGTCTGTGCATGGGGATGGTAGAGTACAACATTTTGAGGTCAATTCTCTCCTTCTACCTTTACTAGGGTTTTCAGATTCAATTTAAGACCATTGGACTTACACAGCAAGTGCTCCTACCCACTGGGTCTTCTTGCTGGATCCTAAAGATAGATAATTTTTGAATAAAGGAAGACAAACACTTTGGCTGTGTACAAACTATTCTTAGTTTAACTATAGAGTCACTAAAGATAAATGTACATGAATGTTAAGAAAGAATATATAATTGGGAGGGAACTCTGTAGAAGACATGTTTCCATGTCAAATATGAAAGTGAGAGTTGAATATGAGTATAGATTATACTTTCCAAGAAATATATAGAGTGAAAACGGATGTAGATTTTAAAAAAATCAAAATTAACAATTTTTTTCTCTCATAGAGAATGCTTTTTGTGTTGGCTTTTAGTATTAAGTTCATCATCACTCATCACTCAAAGTCATCTTAATTTTCTTCTATGCTATCTACTATGTATATTAGTTTTGCATTTTATATTATGTGTTTGACCTATTATTAGTTAATTTTTATGATTGCATAAGGTCAATTTCTAAATTTATTCCTTACCTTGTAAATATCCAGCTGTTCTAGCTCTATTTGTTCAAAAGACTATCTTCATTCCACTGTGTCATGTTTTCACCTCTGTTAGTATCTTGTTCAAAATTTCTGTTTGAAAAATATTGAGAGAATAAAAACATAAGTCACAGATCAGTTGAAATGTTTATAAAAGAATTATTACCTGAAATGTGCAAAATACCTACAATTTCACAGTGCGAAAACATACAGCTGAATTGTAAATGGGCCAAACACTTAAGAGATAACTCCCAAAATAAGATACAAAGAGGAAGAGTGAGTAAATACACACTTTTCATGATATGTCGTTGGAGAAGAGAAAAGAAAACTAAGGAGATAGTATTACAGACCCATTAGACTGCCCCCAAACCAAACACTTACTTTGCAAAATTCTGGGGAATAGGTGGAGGAACAGGAATTTCTATTCACTGCTTTTATAAATGACTGTTGGAAGACAGTTTTGAACTTTCTTATAAAATTGACCATTTTCTATCACAATCACCACATTCTTCCTTCGTATTTATCCTAAGAGATTGAAAACTAAGCAAGATTTTCATAAAAAAGGTTTATAGCAGGTTTATTTACAATTCCCAAAATTTTAAGCAACTACGATGTCTGTTAGTAGGTGAGCAGATTGACCGTAATGCATACAAATCAATGGTGTATTATTCAGCGCTAAAAAGAAATTATCTACATAGTCAGAAAAAAATATGAAGGAAACTTAAATTTCTATTAACTAATAGTCAGTCCAAAATGGACGTATGTAGACAGGTCTGGACTGATATTCCTGTAATGCCAGTACTCAGTAGGATGGGGCAATGGATTGGGGGATAGATCACATTCTGGGAAAGGTAAAGGTTACAGTATTAGGCAGAATATTGGTGGTTATGCAAGAATGATAAGTAGAAGTACAGAGATGTTTAGGGCACGAAAACTATTCTACATGGCACTATACACACCAATGGTGAACTCTGATATAAATTCTAAAATCTAAAAGACATTGTTTCATAAAATATCAGTAGACATTCATCAGTTGCAGCAAATACATCACTCTGGGGAGGGATAGTCATGATAGGGAGTTATTGATAATGAGAGAAGTTAAACCTGGGTGGGTACAGGGATACATAGGAAGACTCTAGCTTCCACTCAGTTGCTATGGTTACCTGAAATCACTCTAAATGATGAAGTCTATTAAGAAGGTGGCGAGTAGAAATGAAAATGATGAGACAAACATGAAGAGCTAAAAAGATAGCTCAAGTGGTAAAGTGTTTTTCTTCCAAGCAGGAAGACATGGATTCAATATCCAAAATACACATTAAAAAAAAAAAAACAAAGAAAATGTCAGGTGCTGTGCTCTTGTAATCATGGTGCTTGAGAGGAAGAGAGTTGTGACTGATGTTTGATGGCCAGTCAGTCAACATACTTTGCAAATCCCAGGTCAGTGAGAGGCCCATGGTTTTATACATACATACACATGCATGCTCGATGCACGCACACACAGCCCCCAAACACACACATAGCTGAACTTTAAAGAACTCCAATATTTAGAAAGCAAGAGAAAGAACAACACAATCCCGAAAAGATATTCAAGTAGAAACCAAGGAATAGCATATTAGAAAAGGATTCAAGGGGTTGGGGATTTAGCTCAGTGGTAGAGCACTTGCCTAGCAAGCACAAGGCCCTGGGTTCGGTCTCCAGCTCTGAAAAAAAAGAAAAAAGAAAAAAAAAAAAAAAGAAAAGGATTCAAATAATGGGATCATTTTAAAATGTGAGTATTCCAGGGACAAAAACGTCAAAAAGTTCCGAGCATATAATAATTTTAAATGTATCATCAGCTACTATTATGCCTGCTTTGCAAAATGAAAAGTGATCTTATTTATCAATGAACATGAGCATAAACTACATAAATATGAAAATGTTAAATGGGGTATTTTACAATAATATACAAAAATCAAACATCATGTTCCATGCTATAGCATTATATTTAAAATTAGATATTTCTCAAAAGTTGTAAGTCAAAAATATATGTGCAAGTGATAATTGCATACAACTATATGGTACAAAATATAAATATGACATAATTCAAAGGTAAAATAGAATTTAAATAAATATTGAATATTAAAAATAGAACAGAGGATATAAAATATATAATATATAATGAAATGTAGCATCAAAAATAAAGCTCTCAGAATTATAAGTTATTACCAGATCCCCACATTATGGTGTTTCTCAATAAACAGATTGGTCATATAGCAATAATACTAACTGCTGTTGAGAATTTAGCAGTACAACCAACAAACCTGCTCTCATAGTTACCTAGAAACCTCTGCACCCAATTAAAACAAAATGTATTTTCTGGTCATGGTTCAATTATCCACAGTGACATGCAAAGTCACAATAGGAATTGCATCATATTTAAAAGAATTCTTTCACACAAACTTCATCGTATTTCCAGTTTCCAGAGAATTTCGCCTACATACAAATATAGTAAATCCATATTTCACAGTGTAAGGAAAGTCAATGCTCCTCTAAACAACAGAATGTTCCAAATCTTAAAAGTTAGATAATAAGCAATTTTTTAAAAGCCTAAGTACCCAAATGTGTCAGAGGAGTACTGCTCTTGGAATTCCATTTTTTCTTCTACATTTATGAGGGTTTTTTTTGTTACTGTGTTTGATGGCTTGTATTGAAATATTTAAAAATGAAAGATGTATCTTGGAAAAAAGTATAATATAATTTTCATTAAAATCATACAAAAGTCCACATATATGTAATGTATGTTTCAACAAGATTCTCTCAAACTTTATCCTAGACTAGAAAGACACAGGCTACAAAAGGGAATGTGGCTGGATTAAAAACTCTGTACCTGAGTCAAATAGGTAAATGCCTCTGGACCACCTACTTCTGACAGGAGCTTCTAACCAGCATCAGGTTCCATTTCCATGATTTTCTAGGCCATGGACATATATTAAAAGCAAAATTACAATCTGTCATAAATTGCTTATTAAAGTCCCTAGTTCATTCTGGGAAAAGTGAATTATGGCTAGTTTTTGACCCAATGTTTTAATTTACAGCCCTGATATATTTAAAAATATGTTACCTAAAATACAAATCATATTGCTTATTACCCAGCCATATACTTCATCTACATAGTCATGCGGTGTGACTTTTTCCTATCAATGTTATAAGCCTCATTAGAATTTAAGAATTTGTTTTGTATTTTTTAAAACTTTACTATGAACACGTTTGTGATTTTTATAAGCCTCATGTTGCCGTCAATAAATTTAATCATGGCCCCATCTTGTGTTATATGTATTTCCCTATACACATAGCTATCAAAACTGATGTCCACATTCCCTTTGAGATAAAGTAAATCTACAAAAAAAAAATTATTGCTTGCTTAAAATCTTTTAGGACATATCTTTATAGGACAAGGGTTGCACTTAGCTGCAATAGTATCATCACTAAAATAATCTTTAATTTCCTTTTTCTCTCATCTTGAGATGGATGCCTTATCAATCTGCATTTTGGTTAACATTTGCATGCAAGACTGAAATTTCTCCAAGAATGGTTTTAAATGAATACTAGAACTCGGAATATCTTCATTATACTAACCACAAAATATGTATTCTAATTGTTATGGATTCCATACTTTGAGCCCCGGGTTGCTGAATGTACATGATTAACACGCTGTCATATGGAGATGCTTTTGTTTCTAATGAATTCGAATGTCACTCAACAAAATACACTTCACAATTTCATGTCTTTTGAAGTTTATAGACATCTGCATTCGCAGTAGAGCTTGCACTTGAAATACGGCTTCGAAACTTGTAAGAACGTTTAACTCCATGAGTCATCCAACACAAGCAAGAATCTTGAAAGCACTTGCAGTGTGTTTACTCAGCACTTGTTACTTACAGTGCTTTTATTGATGTCAAGTTGATCAATAGTGGTAATGTCATTCTCAACAGCTATATCCTTACTGATTTTGTTTTCTGCTTCTGTCAATACCTCCTAGTCTGGTAGCTGTGATAACCACCTGAATCCCTCCTCTGGAAAAAAAAAACAAAGAGCTTCAGAGTGACCGTAGACTTCTTAGCTGTCAACCCTCTCCAGAGGCCAGCTCTGAGGTATTTATAACTAATAAATGACCTGCGTGGGGTTGTTAAAGGCCAAGCTTCTTTATTCTGACCTGGAAACAGATCTAAATATCACATCATTCCAGAAACTTTTCCCTGAGTAGGCTATGACATCTGAAGAGAACATCTTAGATCTCCACATCTTCTGCTAACCAAATTAGCTTCTTCCCCCTTTTTTCCTACAGCTAGGAAAAGGATCTAGGAAGATTCCCAAACAAATCTGGTGACCCAGCCCTGTGTCTGCTTCCAGAAACCCTGAACTGTGGCTGCTGATGTTAGGAGTTGCCAAAGCAAACAAACACATGTAGCTACAGGGATGGAGCCTGGGACTCCATCAACCGCCACCCAGCTAACAATGGGGACCACTGTTTGTGTGGGAGAAGGCAAGAGGAACATGGGAAGCCTGCAAATGAACAATTCAACTTTTAAGCCTCACAGATGTTGAACCGAAATAGTGTCCTTGCAAGTAGAAAAGATGCTTCTGTGGATGAAGTAGATTCAACGGTGATAAAATCAAGGAGGAAACTTAACCATAAAGACAATTAACTTAGGAGGTAACTTATGATACCTTTGAGGAAAAAACTGCTTTCTTTGGAAGTTAAGAACAGGTAACCATCAACTTCATGGCAAATGGTGAAAAGAAGAGGGGATCTATTACTTGGACACAGATAGCTACAATTAAAACTGCAGAGAAAACTGAGAATCAGGTCCAGTCTAAATTTTTAAAGTACCCAAAACCCGGAAAAGTTTCATAGCCAAACAAGGTATTTATGTCAAGGTTGAAACACAAGTTTTTAAGTTATTACCTTTAATCTACATTTTTACAGTCCAAACATTATCCCCCTCCTGGTCTGCCCTCTGACAGTTCCTCATCGTATTCCTACTCCCCCATCTCCATGCTCCCACACCTCCATACCCCCCACACCTCTTCAGGCCTCCCCATTCCCTGGGGCCTGAAGTCTCTCAAGGGTAAGGTGCATCTTCCCTAATTGAGGCCAAAAAGGATAGTCCTCTGTTGTGTATATGTCAGGGCCTTGGATTGGCTAGTGTATGCTGCCTGATTGGTGGCTCACTGTATGAGATTTCTCAGGGGTCTGGGTTGGTTGGAACTGCTGGCCTTCCTATGGGATAGACTTCCTGCTTAACTTCTTCCAGCCTTTTCCTAATTCAAACACTGGGGCCCCCAGGTTCTGACCATTGGTTGGATGTAACTGTTTTTCTGTCTCAGTCAGCTGCCTTTTTGAAGTCAGTTATGCTAGATTCCTGTCTATAAGTACATCATAGTATCAGTAATAGTGTCAGGTCTTGGAGCCTCCCCTTGAGATGGGTGCCAATTTGGGCAGGTCATTGAACCTCCTTTCCCTCAGTCTCTTCTGCATTTTTGTCCCTGCAGTTTTTTTTTTTTAAGACAGGAACAATTCTGAGTCAGAGTTTTTGACTGTGGGATGGCAACACCATTCCTACACTTGATGCCTTGTCTTTCAGTTGGAGGTGGATTCTATAAGTTCCCTCTCCAATCTCTGTGCATTTCATCTAAGGTCCCTCCCTTTGAGCCTTGAGATTCTCTCATCTCCCAGGGCTCTGAAACATTCTAAAGGGTCCCCTCACCTCCCACCTTCCAATGTTTCATATTTCCATTCACTCTTCTGGCCCTCAGGGAGTCTCTCCTAGTCCCCACTCCCCAATACTTGATCATGTTCGCTCCTTCCCTCTGCCCTCTGGTTTCTTCTACCTCCCTAGTGGGGTTGAAACAACCTCACATGGGCCCCATGACTTATGGGTATTTTGTGCTTTTTGACTAATATTCACTTATTAGTGAGTGCATGCCATGAATGTCCTTTTGGATCTGAGATACCTCACTCAAGTTGATATATTCTAGTTCAATCCAAACTGCAAAACTCATGATGTCCCTATTTTTAATAGCTGAGTAGTATTCCATTGCATAAATGAGCCACATTTTTCTGTATTCATTCTTCCATTGTGGGACATCTGGATTGTTTCCAGAAAATTACCTTTCTGTTGGTCCTCTTTATTTTTAAATATTCACTCTTTATTAAACAATACTGATACTTCTGCTTATTTTCAGGTCAGTTTATCAGTACCTATCAAGACAGCTATTATGCTGTTAACCATCTTCATACGACTTAATTACCCTTTTTTCTAGTTGATTATATCTACTATTTTATAATTAAAATTCTCAATTTTCTTCTCTAAGTCTTTAAAAATAGTCAACAGAGTTCTTTTAAGTAGTGTACCTGATAGCATTGGGATCTACTTCTTTGGATTCATTCCCATTCTTTTTTCCTGTTACTTATTTTTCTTTTCTCATTGTTACTGATCAGTGTTGCCTAATGTGCATCATTTGCAGTTATTTTGAATGATTTGAGGCCTGGGATGGTATTATATTCCTCCAGAGAACATACATAGTTGCTTCTTGAAGAGGGTAGAATGCTAGCAACCCTGGAGCACCTATATGTAATTATTATGATTAATAACATTGAATCTCAATTTCGGTACATGGAAGATCAGACTATTTTTCTGGGCACTCTTAATATCTTAGGAGTGGATCCTAATACATGAAGTACTTACTAAAACTCACCTGGTTAGTATCTTTTGTTTCTATAGTAATAAGACACTCTCCTAAGATATTTAGCACTTCATAGTTATGACCCACCATTTTAAGAACCAGCAACCATTGATTGTCTATAGTTCTTAAGGGCTGGGACCTTGTATAATTTCCTCATCCAAAAAAGTAATTTTTTTCTCATCCATGTTGGCATGTCAACTGGGGCTGTCATTTTTAAAGTCTTGTTTAGGAAAGCATGTTGTTAAGATTTCCTAGGTACTGCAGCCATGTTGTATGTAACAGACACTATCTAACTGCAGACCCCTGATCCTATGGTTTTGCAACCTTCCCAACCCTCCCCCTTTTTTTTCTTCTCAACATTTCCTGAGCATCATTAGCATTATTTAGTTCTCCTCCCTCAAAGTCTTCCTATGCTTCTGCATTATCTTTATCCCCCTTCCCAACTGCTCCTCCATGTTTTCTCAGTTCCTCCTTCCTTGCCTATTGTGGCACCTGATACTGGAATTTAAGCTCATGATGATTTTCTTAAGGATACTTACTTAGAAGATAGGGTGGTCACTATTTACAATTCCCTTCAAGGTACTTTAGTTCATTAAATTTTGAAACAGTTCTTTTGTAAAATGTACAGTCTTTATGCTTGTTTCTCTATTTTCTTAAAAAATACATTTATAGACTATTTTGATATTTAACTGTAAAATATAATATATTTGTGTATTTATACTTTATATAATATACAAATCATTTTACTGTAAGGTTTTGATCATCGAGGGTATAATCTATTTACATATTGAGCAAAAAACTAATTGATAACTGTTTATTCAAAAACTATATTCCATGTCTTAACTATAAGCTAGTAAACTAGAAATGTTCTGTGTCCCCACACACTGTTAAAGAATATTCTACTTACTTTTGAATTACTGATGAATCATTCGTGGCCTTGGGTGGAAACTTCTGCAATAGCATAAATGGGCTCCTTGGGATTGTTGGTCTGTTTGCTTGCTTCTTTGTTTTGGTCAAGTTATAGAAACGGTCCTAAAATATTTCAAGTTTGTTTTCCTGCTAATTCAAAAAGCTGGCTTAAGGGTATAAAGGAATATTGGTTTTGATTCTCTAATGCATTCGTTCTCAATCTTCCTATTGCTATAACCTTTTAATACAGTTGTGGTAATACCCAACCATAAAACTATTTTGTGGTTACTTCATCAGTGTAATTTTGATAATGTTATGAATTATAATGTAAATATCTGATATGCAGGATATCTGATATGTGAACCTGTGATAAGATGGTTCAACACAAAAAGGAGTTGCAAACCACTGCTTTAAGGCATGCACATAGTAGCCAAGGTACTGAATATAAACTGAAGTGAGCATTTTTATGAAATAATTTTGAGGTTATCTAAACAGAGAAGTGGATATCTAAAAGTAAACTCTACTGTTTTAGCTAATCAGAAAAATATACATCCTTCATAATCTTTCAGTTGTCTTCTTCAATGCCGCATCTACTGAGTATTAACTAGATAAAACAGTGAGGCATTTAGGCACACTGCAAGCATCTCTTGGATCAATGCCAAAAATAACATCCTGATGACACCAAGTTATAAGAAGTCCCATTGAGTCACTGATGACTTGGAGAGGATGTATTTTAAGTAGGAAGAAAACAGTGCAAAACCCATTTTAGTTTACCCACCATCAGCTGATAATTGGAGAGGAGTGACTGACCAGAGAAGGAAGAACATTAGTTTGGCTCTTGGCTAGTACAGCTACTATAAGAGAAGAGTTCTGCTCACCAGGCACCAACTTAGTTCTGGAGATAATGAAATGCTCTCCCCTATGGTCATCCAAACCTGTGGTGAAAAGAATGTGTAGTTCAAAATATTCAGCCTTATCTCCAACTGAAGCTATGTGTAAAGTGAGTTTAAGCAATAGAATGATACAAAGGCAATAAAATAAAATAAAATAAAGAGCAAAAGGAAAATTAAGTCAATCACACAAAGCCTCATTAGTAAGCAAAATACTCCTCGTGGAAAAAGAAGCTGTATCAAACGGAGAAATTGGAAGTAGCTTTGCAGTGCACTAACTAATGGTAACATTATAGAAGGAGCTCATACTACTCTATTTGAGAAATGAGAACCACAGAGTGTAGAGCATAAACTAAAGCTAGAATTGAAATCTCAGAAAAACATAGCTAATAATGGCTTTCAGCAACCTTCCTATGACAGGCACTGTGCCAACTTCACCTGGGTAAGTCCAGTGTTGAACTCAAGTAGAAAAAATCAATAAATAATGCTCTCTGTACCATGAAAATACCATTATCTATGTAGGAAGCTCTCCATCTTCTCTGGTTGTATCTAACAAGAGGCCTATCCTTCAGAACACATCTTCTGTCAGTCACAGAAGGTCATTGATAATATGCAGATCTCAGAAATGTATGTGATATTGGAAAGCATACTACACATTCTCTCAAACATGACCTTAGGCAGTCTTTCATAAATACTGCATGAGCTAGGATTATATTCAGCTGAACAAAGAGGAATATCAAACCTTATCAGATCAAGTTAAGGTGCTTTTATTAAGTACAAAATCATGAGCAAAGCAATGAAAGACAGTTCCTCCATTTTGCCAAGGACCCGGGCACCAAACACCCAGGTATTTCCCACTTAATTGTGAAAGTTTCCACACATATTTCATTTATCAAATTCAAAAAGGATGAAAAGATAAATACAAAAGAATGAGGGAATAAACAGCTTATTTTCTTTTGTAAGAATTCCAAATCTCAATTCTCTATATCATATCATGAAGCTTCTCCTATGGCATCAGGTGCATAACCTACATGACTTATCACAAGAATCAAGAAATTCTCAGAAGGTGGGCATTTTAAATAAAGTGTACTGCTTACCCCAGAGTAAAACCCTCTTAATGAGAAAGGGGGAAAGAGTATATACATGTTGCCAGCCAGCACTTACATATAGTTTCTCACACTCTTGCTGTTCAAGTAAATGAGAATCTGGAAGATTGTTATATTTTATCCACAACATAAAATTCTCTTAAGTTCTGTAGTTACTTAAGGAAATTCAAGTGTATCGTGTGAATATAAACAAAGAATAAATCATTCCAAGATCAAGGTCTAATACTTGGTCAACCCACTCATGGCCATGCCCATCTTAAGAAAAAATAAGTTGCCTATAAGGAATAGCTTTTCTCAAAAGTAAGTATAGATTCACTTCATTTCAACAAGAAAATGTGCTAAGATGTTCAGTAAATAACATATTTCTCACAAAATCTGTTGTTTATAGTACATGTTCATCTGATACATATAAAATGTGTAGTAAGTATTAAACAGGAACACATCCAGTCTTTAAATGTGATGTATTTGTCAAAATAGGGCATTCTTACATACAACATTACCAATATAAAATATATCAATAAGTTTTGTGAAAGTTGTGGGAAAATCCATGAAATCTGTATGTACTTGCTGGTGGTAGAGATAAAACAATGGAATTATGGATGCTATGAGCAGAACAGTGTGATGAAAGTTGGAATCCTAGACTGACAATCTGCTCTACTCAAACTGTGTGATCTTCCATTAACAAAATGTGCCATAGAGAGTCATAAAAAGATTGGATAGAATCTTAATATATATATATATAATATTTAAAAATGTAAGAATAATCAAAATGAAATAAGAAGAGTTCATGTGTGGTACCTTCTAGAACTGTAGTTCCCACAATGTATAAATAAAACTGACTGACATCTTTGTGTAAACAAAACGTGCAGAGCTGACTGTGTATGAAGAGAAAAGATGGAGCACGTCAGTAAAATATTCTTCAAATTTGCCAGTCAGAATAGAGAAGACAGAGGATCAATGTTCTGACACAAACCTGATGAGTTATTATTTAAAAAAAAAGTGGTGATCTTTTGTTTTTATGTGCATTTCAGGAAAAAAAAAAGGAGACCCATTTCACAAAGTAGCAGATAAGAGAAATTTCAATAATGATCTAATGTGGAGGTCATAAATCCCTAAAATGAAAGTACACATTTTAGTATGAAACCAAAATAGAAAAACACTAAAAATAAAAATGTTTTTAATTAATCCATTAAGCTACTTTAATTAATATATGTCTATATTATATTTGACTTTATTTTTATTTGTATGTATGTGCACATGCACCTGAGTTCAGGTGACAGCAGAGTTCGGGAGAAAGCATCAGATCCCCTGGAGCTGGAGTAACTGCTGGTGCTGTGACCCACCCAATATGGTTAACAGGAACCAAACTTGAGTCCTCTAGATGAACAAGAACTACTCTTTATCACTGAGCCATTTATCTAGCTCCTAAAACTATGTATTAGTACATTTTAGGAAGATTGTGAGATTATTGAAAGGTACAAAGCTATCAGGTAAATCTCTCACAGTTCTTCTCTTATGAGGAACATTCTTTGATACTTAAAGATATGAATGAAAAGTCACTTCTTTGTTTGCTAATAGATGTGTTTAAGGAAATAGTTTGTTTTAAAGTCCTGTACCATGGCTGACTTTCCCTCTGGAGGCTTTTGTACTTTTTTATAGCCTAACATCTTTCATCTTTATGAAAGGTCAGGTATGCATTTGTTCCACAGATTTCAGGAAATATTTAACACTTTGAGAGAAAAAAAAGTTACTATCCTTCCTATATATTGCCGCACATATATTTGCGTCTTCTGTTAAGCAAGAATAGAAATAAGCTTCTTTTAAAAAACAAACACTATTATTTTTGTTAGCAAAAATGTGGGGAATTAGAAAATAAACAATTTCTAAGAAGTAGTCTCAGGATATCCGTGATAATCTATATAAACAATTTTAGCATCAATATTTGCTTAATTTGCTACAATTCTTTACACTAAGATAAATTAATTATGTCACTTCTTTTATCTAAAACTTTGTTATGATTGACTAATTGACATGGTTGTTTTGAAGCTCACATTTAGTCCATTTTTTAAAAAGTTTTAAATATAAATAATGTGTTTATAGCATTCACTCTTCCTCCTTCCAACTCCTCATAGGTTCCCATACACTTTCCCATATACATGCTCTCTTATTCTTCAATTAGACATGATATGCATTTTCATTCTGTTGAGTCTATTTAGTTTTGCTCATGCATCATGCTCATGATTAAGGCTGACCATTTGGTATTGGTTAACTAGTGAGGATACGCATTCCTGGAGAAAACTGGTTCTCCTCTTAGCTGTCATTAAATGTATTTAGCTTTTCCTTTTGTTAGGTGCCTTGTGACATTTTCCCTAACAACATTGGCATGTCAGCTGGTCTTAATATTGTTTAGGTTTTGTTTATATGATATTATTGAGATTTCATGGGTACAATCCCCTTGAGATTTATGGAAAACTCTATCTTGGCAACAAATCCTATAGTGTTCTGGCTCTTAAAATATTTCTGTCCCTTCTCTTGTCATGTTCCCTGAGTGTTGAGTTTAAGAGTTGTGTCATGAAAGTATCAACAGAAGTTGAGCATCCCACAGTCAGTTGTTCCCTGCAGTTCGACCAGTTGTGATTTTTCTCTAATGGTCTGCTGCAAATATATGCTTCTTTAGAATAGGGGTGAGAGCTATACTTATTTGTGGGCACAAGGTAAAGCATTTAGAATATAGTTAGAAATTATACTTTTTCAGAAAAGTGGTATAATAGTAGACTTTCATTTGTTGTATGTGGCCTTACCAGTGATCAGTAACTGCCTAGGTTTACAGTACCGAGCCATAAACTCCTTCTTATTGAGCAGGCCTTAAGTTTAATTAGACATCAATGGTTGTCCCCAAGGTATAAATACCATTATCATACTTTTGCGGCTATCTTGCCATGTTGTAAATGTATATGGAAAGAGAGATGAAGATAGAGATAAAAATAATGCTTTTCTTCTTTTGAAGATGGCATAGCAAATTCTGGAACTATAAAAACTTGTCTTCAGGGAGGAGGCTTCCAGGTCAGATTCAGCTAATGTTCTCCAAGTCCTGTGTCAAAGTATATAGTATATTCAGCAATATGATTTAACTTCAATTTCTTGTAATTAGTCAAGAACAAAGATAACAACCTATAGTTCTTTGAAATTTTAATAAAGATAAATTATTTAAAGTCAAATTAGAATAAAGTATAAGTATCTTTAAATTTTTGAAAATTTGGCTATTAGTAATGTTGAACATGCTGATCAGATTGATGGTTTTAATGGGTTTTGTTGAATATGTTGGTAACTTCTCAATATAGTTATTTCTTACAATTTACATGTCATATCAAACTTATACATGAAGATATAATTTTAAATAACTTCTAGAGAAGAGTTTGTAATTATAAAGATTCATGGGAATAGACCAATAAATTCAACAAGATATATCAATTTTATCAACAAACTCAATAATCACCAAAGTTTTCAAAAGTAAAAATAAAAATCAGATCAATATCAATCTTTAATTAAAAGTGCACTTGAGTTACCCTGGATGAGAGAGTAGTTGAATATTTTTCACAAAATAATATTAGATATCAATTATGATTAACTCAGTCAAGTTCACATTTTATTAAGCACAGTTATCCACAGGACATTGTTTTAAAAAGTCAATTTTTAATCAAATAACTTCTTTGGAGAGGGATCAGAAAGAATGTGAGATCAGACAAATGAGGAGGGAAGCTGTAAAATGGTCTGTACATAACTGTTGCAAAAATCATATGACAGCAGCTATAGCTACCTTCATGAAACCTGGACAACATCATATTAAACAAAATGTCTGTACAGAGGAGTAGGAGGAGGAATCTTGGAGTCCTGAAGCTATCAGGTTCACCATGATGAGCCCTGCTTTGTCTCCTGCACTCCATTCCCTGGGCCAAACCTCTGCTATGTCTCTAAAGGTCTCCCACCACATGGGATAACCAGGTAAGGTCCTCACATCCCAGTCATCTAGCTGTGGATCCACTTGCAAGCCCAGCAGCCATGAGGTCTATCTAGTCCCCTATGCACTGCATCTCCTGATCCACACCTTTACCTGCAATCTTGGGTGTCTGCAGCAATCAGAGACCACCAGCTCTGCCTGCCTCCCCAGAGGCCTGTTGCCACTGAGATAATTAGCTCTGTCTGGAATACTAGAGGCCTGCTGTAATCAGGGACCAGCAGGCCTGCCAACACCAGGGACAACTAGATGGATATAGGCCAGCAAAGAACACAATCAACAATAGCCAAAGCAATGTGGCACCACCAAAACCAATCTATTCTATTAAATCAAGCACTTGATATCCTAACACTCCTAAAGCACAATAAAATGACCTTAAATTTAATCTTATGAAGATGATAGAGGATTTTAAAGAGGAAGTGGATAAACAAAGAACTACAAGAAAACACAAATAGATGAAGGAAATTAATAAAAATGTTACATTATCTGAACATGGAAATGGAAGCAATGAAGAAAACAGAAACTAAGGGCATCCTTGAGGTTGAAAACCTAGGAAAGAGAACAAGAACTACAAATGCAAGCATCATCAACAGAATACATGAGATGAGAGACAGACAATCTCAGGCTTAGAAGATACAATAGAAGAAAATGATATATTTGTTAAAGAAAATGCTAAATATAAAAAGATTCTAACACAAAATATTCAGGAAATTTGGGACACTATGGAAAAATGAAACCCAAGAATAGTAGGAATAGAAGAAGGAAAATATTCACGTCTCAAAGGCTCAGAAAATATCTTCAACAAAATCATAAAAGCAAATATCCATAACCTAAAGAAAAAGAAGCTTCTAAATGGAGAAGGTTATGGAACGCCAAACATATTGGACCAGAAAAGAATATCTCCCTACCACATAATAATCAAACCCTAAATGTACAAAATGAATATTTAAAGCTACAAGAAGAACAGGTTAAGTAACATATAAAGAAAGACCAATCAGAATTATACTGACTTCTCAGCAGAGACTATAAGAGTCATAATGGCCTGGCAGCTATCCTCAGATCCTGAGAGACCACAGATGCAAACCAGAATACTCTACCCAGCAAAACTTTCAATAAGCATAGATAGAGAAAACAAAACAAGATATTCCATGACAAAACCAAGTTTAAACAATATCTTTCCTCTATTCCAGCTTTACAGAGGATACTAGAAGGAAAACTCCACCAGGAGACTAACAACACCCAAAGAAACTGAGAAGAAAAATAATTTCACACTAGAAAACACACACACACACACACACACACACACACACACACACAGTGTAATACCAACATCAAAATAACAGGAACTAACAATCATTGGTCCTTAATATCCCTCAATATCAATGGACTGAATCCCCTAATTAAAAGACAAAGGCTTACGAACTGGATGTATAAACAAGATCCATCATCCTGATGTATACAAAAAATACACCTCAGCAACAAAGATAGATACTACCTCAGAGTAAAGGGCTGGAAAAAGATTATTCAAGAAAACTGACCAAAAAAAAATCTACTAAAATAGACTTTCTACTAAAATTAAACAAAAAGATGGGGAAAGATATTTTATACTAATCAAAGGAAAGTCCCCAAATGCAAGGTCATCTACATTTATAAAAGAAACATTACTAAAACTTAAACTATACACTGAACCCCACATATTAATAATAGGAGACATCAACAACCCATTCTCACCAAAGGACAGGTCATCAAAATAAAAACTAGAGAAATAATGAATGTAATAAACATTATGAGTCAAATGGACCTAACAAATATCTACAGATCATTTCAACCAAACACAAAAGAATATACTTTCTTCTCATCAGCTCACAGAACCTTCACCAAAATCAGTGATAATGGTTTGTCATAAAGCAAATATCAACAAGTACAAGAAAATTGGAATAACCTCTTGCATCTTCTCATATCACCATGGATTAAAGTTAGACTTCAACAACAGAAAGACTACAGACTTTTGACTTTTGGAAACTGAAAAACTCTCAGTTAACTGATCACCATCTAAAATAAAAATAAAAAAAGAAATTAAATATTTTCTAGAATTCAATGAAGATGAAGGCAGAACATACCAAAATATATGGAGACCATGAAAGCAGTGCTAAGAGGGAAGTTCAAAATACCACGCGCCTTCATAAAGAAATTGGAGAGATCTCATACTAGGACTTAACAGCATATCTGAAAGTTCTAGAACAAAAAGAAGCTAACACATGCAAAAAGAGTAGACAGCAGGAAGTAATCAAACTCATGGCTGAAATTAATCAGTTAGAAAAAAAGAGAACAATATTAAAAAACAGTCAATGAAACCTGGTTCTTTGAGAAAATCGACAAAATAGATAAACCCTAGCCAAACTAATTAAAGCCACATAGATAATATCCAACTTAACAAAATCAAAAGTTAAAGAGGGAACATAACAACAGACACTGAGGAAATCCAAAGAATATCAGGACCTACTTCAAAAACCTGTGCTCCTCAAAATCAGAAAATCTAAATGAAATGGACAATTTTCTGGATAGATTCCATGTAACAAATTTAAACCAAGAACAAGCAAGCTATCTAAATATGTCCTATAACTCTTAAGGAAATAAAAGCAGTGAATAAAAGTGTCCCAACCAAAAAAGGCCCCAGCCAGATGGTGTTAGCACAGAATTCTAACAGATTTTCAAAACAGAGTTATACCATTACTCCTCAAACTATTACACAAAATAGAAACAGAAGGAAAATTGACAAACTCATTTTATGAGGCCACCGTCACCCTGATACCAAAACCACACAGACACAACAAAGAAAGGAAATTTTAGACTAATACCCCTTGTGAACATTGATGCAAAATACTCAATAAAATACCTGCAAACTGGCTGACAGGAACCGGATATAGATCTCTCCTGAGAGACACAGTCAGAATATGGCAAATACATAGGCGAATGCCAGCAGCAAACCACTGAACTGAGACCTGGCCCACCATTGAAGGAATCAGAGTAAGGACTGTAAGAGCTTGAAGAGGCTTGAGACCCCATATGAACAACAGTGCCAACCAACCAGAGCTTCCAGGGACTAAGCCACTACCCAAAGACTATACATGGACTGACCCTGGGCTCCAACCTCATAGGTAGCAATGAAGAGCCTAGTAAGAGCACCAGTGGAAGGGGAAGCCCTTGGTCCTGCCAAGACTGAACCCCCCAGTGAACGTGATTGTTGGGGAGAGAGTAATGGGGGGGAAGAATGGGGAGGAGAAGCCCATATAGAAGGGGAGGGGGAGGGGCTAGGAGGATGTTGGCCTGGAAACTGGGAAGGGGACTAACAATCGAAATGTAAATAAGAAACACCCAAATTAATAAAGATGAAAAAAATTTTTTAAAAAATACTAGCAAACTGAATCCAAGAAAATATCAAAAACATCATCTACCATGATCAAGTAGGCTTTATTGCAGGGAAGCAGGGGAAGTTCAACATACAAAAATCAATCAACCTAATACACCATATAAACAAACTGAAAAAAGGGACCATCTTATTAGATACTGAAAAAACCTCTGACAAAATCAAATACCACTTTCTGTTAAAAGGCTTGGGGAGATCAAGAATACAATGCCCATATATACCTAAATACAATAAGGGCAATATTCGGCTAGTCAATAGCAAACTTCAAATTAAATGGAGAGAAACTTCAAGCATTTCCACTAAAATCAGGGACAAGACAAGGCTGTCCATTCTCTGTATTTCGTGAATATAGTACTTGAAGTTCCATCTAGATCAATAAAACAACTAAAAGAGATCAAGGGGATATAAAATGGAAAAGAAGATGTCAAAGTATTGCTATTTGCAGATCATATGATAGTATACTTAAGTGAAACAAATAATTCTTTCAGACAACTCCTATAGCTCATAAAAGTCTTCAGGAAAGTGGTAGATAAAAAGTTAACTCAAACAAACAAATGAACAAAGAAAACAAAACAACAACAAAACTCAGTAGTCCTCTTTATACAAATGATAAACAGATCTTGAAAGAAATGAGGGGGAAAAACATCCTTTACGGTTACAATAAATAATATAAAATATCTGGTATAACTCTAGCCAAGCAAGTGAAAAACTTTTATGACAAGATCTTTATGTCGCTAAAGAAAAAATTGAAAAATATATCAGAAGATGGAAAGATATCCCATGCTCATGGATTTGTAGAATTAACATATTAAAAATGGCCATCTACCAAAAGCAATCCATAGATTAAATGAAATACCATTGCTATACAATAGCTATCTTGAAAGGAAAACTCTCAACTTTGTAGGCAAAACAAAACAAAACAAAACAAAACAAAACAAAACAAACAAACAAAAAAAAGCCAAGATAGCTAAGACAATCCTGGAAAGTAAAAGAATTTCTGTAGGTATAACCATCTTTGACTTCAAGCTGTAGTGCAGACTCATAGTAATAAAAAAGCTACCTGGTATTGCTATAGAAACTGATTAATAAAATCAAATAAATGGCCCAGAAATAAACCTGCACAGCTATAGATGCTTGGCTTTTGACAAAGAAGCCAAAACCATACAATGAATAAAAAAGCATCTTCGACAAATCATGCTGGTCTAATTGGGCGTCTGCTTGTAGAAGTGTGCAAATGATTCCTCTTTTATCACCCTCTACAGAACTCAATTCCAAGTCAATCAAAGACCTCAACATAAAACCAGATATATTTAATCCAGTATAAGAGAAAGGAGGAAATAACCTTGAACTCATTGGTACAGGAGAAAATTTCCTGAAGAAACCAAAGACTCAGGCACTAAGATCAACAATCAATAAATGGGACCTCATGAAACTGAAAAGCCTTTGCAAAGCTAAGGACACTGTCAACTTGACACAACCGTAGACTACAGAGTGGGAAAAGAGGTTTACCAAGCTTACGTTCTACAGAAGGCTAATATGCATAATATAAAGAACTCAAGAAATTAGACACTAACAAATCAAATAACCTAATTTAAAAAATGGGTAACAGAGCTAAAAAGAAAATTCTTAACAGAGGAATCTCTAGTGGCAGAGAAGTGGCAGAAATGTTCACCGACCCTAGTCATCAGGGGAATGCAAATAAAAAATGACTCTGAGATTACACTTTACATCCATCAGAAAGGCTCAGATCAAAACTCATGCTGGCCAGGATATGAAGTGAGAGGAACACTCCTAAATTGCTGGTGGGAGTGCAAATGTGTGCAACCACTATGGAAATCATTTTAGTGTCTTCTCAGAAAATTGGGATTAATTCTACCTCAAGACCCAGCTATACCACTCATGGCCATATAACCAAAAGATGCTCTACCATACCACATGGTTCATCAAAGCTTTACTTGTAATAGTCAAACTCAAATGTTCCTCAATTCGAGAATGGGTAAAGACAATATGGTTCATTTACACAATGGAATACTATTCAGGTATTAAAAACAATGACATCATTAATTTTGCAGGCAAATGGATAGAACAAGAAAACATCATTCTAAGTGAGATAACCCAATCCCAAAAAGACATGAATGGTACATATTCACGTATAAGTAGATATTGGCTGTGAAGGTTTATATATGTTTGGCCCAGGGAGTGGCACCATTAGGAGGTGCAACCTTCTTAGAGTGGGTGAGGCCTTTTTGGAGTAAGTGTATCATCGTGGATATGAACTTTAGGACCCTTATCTTATCTCCCTGGAAGCCAGTCTTCTCCTAGCTCCTTCAGATGAAGATGTAAAACTCTGAGCTCCTCCTGACCATGTCTGTCCAGACTGCCATGCTTTCATCTTGATGATAATGGTTTGAACCTCTGAACATGTAAGCCAGCCCCAATTAAATGTTATCCATGAGTTGCCTTGGTCATGGGGTCTGTTCATAGCAGTAAAAACCCTAAGACATTAGCCATAATCCATAGACACAATGAAGCTAAATAATGAGGATGGCCCAAAGCAGGATGCTTGACTCTCACTCCAAAGGGGAAATAAAATAATCATCAGAGTTGGATGGATGGGGAAAACTGGGTGAGAGGGAATGTGAAGGGAAATGTGAGGAGGGGAATGAGGTGTTGGGAGAACTGGAAAGAGATGAGCTAGAAGAGTAAATATTTGGGGGGGGGGAGGCAAGTATTTCTAGGACATGCCAGAGACCTGGGATGAGAGAGTCTATGATGGTGACTAGAGCTGAAAATTCATAGCAGTGGGAGATATGGAGCCTGAAGTAGCCACCTCTTTTAGCCAGGCAGGACACCCAGTGCAGGTATAAGAACACTACTCCTCCCCCAAAAAAACTTCCACCCAAAATTTATTCTACCTAGATGCAGTCTAGGGACAAAGATGAAGCAGAGTCTGAGGGAGTGACAAACCAATGACTATCTCAACTTGAGACCTATTTTGTGGGCAAGAACTAATACCTGACATGACTAGTGATACTCTGTTTTGCTTGCAGACAGGAGACTAACACAGCTGTGCTCTGAGAGGCTCCACCCAGCAGCTGACTGAGACTGATGGAAAGAGCCACAGGCAAACATTAGAAGGAGGTTGGGGAGTCTTGTGGAAGAATTGGGAGAAGGACCGAGGGACCAGGGCAGTGTAGGGACTCCACAACAAGAACAATGGAGTAACTAACTTCAACACTTGGGGACCCCAGAGACTGGACCACCACCAACCAAATAACATGCAAGGGCTGGGCATAGGTCCCTTACACATATGTAGCAGATATACAGCTTGGTCTTCATGTGTGCCCCAAACAACTGGAGCTGTCCCCGACACTATTGTCTGCCTGCCTGCCTGTGGATCCTGTTCCCATAACTAGGTTGTCTTGTCTGGCCTCAGTAGGAGACAATGTGCCTAGTCTTGCAGTGACTTACCATGGTAAATTGGTACCCAGTGCAGAGGTCCCCTTCTCAGAGGAGAAGGGGAGGTTTACAAGGGGGTAAGGGACTATATGAGGGGAACTGGTAGGAGAGGGGAGGGCTGTGATCACAATGTAAAGTGAATAAAAACAAAAGAAGCAGGAGAAGCCACAAAAATCTCACAGTTATATAAGAAACTGCAGGCTATTAGCAGCTGCTGAGGGAGAAACAATTATTCTTCTCTGAAGATGGATCTTACATAGGTTGTCCACACCTCAGTGGCTAGCCAGATATTTCTCCACATATGAGCAGCACTAATTGTACTCAGGATTATTAATAGCAACAGAAAGAGGCTATGATGGAAACAGGAAGACACTAAAAGTTAGTAGGAGGTAGTGGTAGAGAGGTATGGTCAATAATAAATAATATAAATAATGAAACATTATTTTAAAATATATCTTTTTTAGTTCTTTGAGACTTTGGAATATAAATTTTAACCATACTTATCCTACTCACCCATCTTCTTCTAGATCAATATGCCCTTGCTCACCTACCACTGTGTCATATATATATGTGGGTATGTATATGAATGAGTATATATGTAAGTATATATGTATGTACATATATATGTCTATATATGTACATGTGTATATGTTAAGTCTGTATGTGCATATATGTCTATATATGTATATGTGTATATATGTAAGTCTGTACGTGCATATATGTGTCTATATATGTATATGTATATATGTATGTGTATATTTTTACATGTATATATATGTACCTATGTGCATATATGTATATATATACATAGTATAGATGGAAACATAAATTTGTATTGCTCAAATATTATTTGTTGTGTGGCCTTCCACTAGAGCATGGTGAACTTACAGTAGCTATACTCTTACAAAAATCTACTCTATTTCTTCAAGAAGCTCATAGTTGAGTGTAGCTGCTGGGAAAGCTTTGACTAGTTGAAGGTTTCTTTATTAATTGCCACCTATTCCATGAAGAAGTTTCTATAACAATGACTGAAATGCTCAGTGATCTATTGATGCTCTGGTTTGTTTCCCATTGGAATGATAAAACACTATGACCAAAGGCAATTTAGGGATGGAAGAGTTTATTTGGCTTTCACACATCTCTCACAGTACAACATAAAGAGAAGTCAGGAGAAGAACTCGAGGTAAGGACAAGGAGGCAGGAACTAAAAAAGTAAAAGTCATACCGGAACATACATCACTGGCTTCATCTTCATGGCTTGTTCAGTTTATTTTCTTATATAATAAGAGTCAACTTCCCAAGTATGGCACTTATGACAGTGGGCTGAGCCCTCTCACATCCATCATTAATCAAGAAAATGCATCATTAATCAAGACTTGCCTACAGGAAGAGCAGATGGAAGTGATTGCAATTCTCAACTGATCTTCCTCATCCTAGATGACTCTAGCTTTTATCAGATTGACAAAACTAAAGACAGTAATAGGTATAGCAATAAATCACTACAAGTACAAGTAGTTTTAAAACAAGATTGATTAAGCAGATTAATAGTACTGGGCTCACCCACAGGGCTTATGGATTATCTAGCCACAAGCTCTTGACCCTGTTAACAGTTCCAGTTACGGGTTCTGTCTCATGGATGAGGCCTTAGCTTTAATCAGAAAGTGGTTGGCTACTCTAACAATATTCATGCCACTGTTGTACCAATGGAGCATATTTCATCAGACAGGTCATTATTGTATTTCACAGGGTTCATATCTTAGTAAGATTGATTACTATTCTCCTCTGGTGTACAAAGCACTTTTCAGTATTATGAAAGCTAGTCAGTTGGGATGAAGCTTCTAGGAAAACGCCCACTTGATTTTTTTTACGTCCTATGGTTCAAGTATATGGGTCTTCAGCAAGAGGGTCTTAACATAATGTTCTGAAGGATAACAATGTCAATGTCAATATCCTATAATGTTTGGGTATCTATAAAAACTCATTGACCAACAACTGTGAAAGAGATACCCCATTCCTGGCACTGGGATTTTTCTTTGTTAATCTATGTTGTGTGACAGAAGCATTGCCAAGGTTAGCTTCTCTCAGTTGTGTGTGTGTGTGTGTGTGTGTGCTTCAAAAAATAAACGTATTATTTTTTAAAAGATCAATTGGTTTACTCCCAAGGATCTTGCATGCATCGCCTGATACCTAGAGCAAGTCCTCAGAGAAAAACTATGCCTACAACTGGACTTGTTACTCTATGGTTCTTGGAGGATGAATTATTATCCCTAGTAGTATAACTTCTTTTAAAACTGAAATATTTATGACATTTATGACACCCTTAGTGTTTTATTTATTCATCCTCATTTTCCCTCTATATCATATTCCCTCTGCCTTTCCCTCTTATCTTCTCCCCCTTGCATTTTTCCGATTTCCTCCTTCATAGTGCCTATGTTCTACTATCCCTCTCTCTAGAGCTTCTCGTCTTCCCCATCCCAGGAAAGCTCAGGTTATACTTTCACATATAAATACTCAGAACTTAGACCTACAAATTGAAGAAAACGCACAGCATTTACCTTTCTGGACAAGGTTACCTCATTTGGTATAATATCTTTAGTCTCAATCATTAACCTGAAAGTTTTATGATTTAATTTTTTATCAATAACTAATATTTTATTGTGTATATGTACTACATTTTCATTGTCCATTCATTAGTTCAAGGACATTGGGCCGTTTCCAACTCGTAGCTATTGTGAACAGAATAACAATGAGCAAGGTTCAGACAGTTTCTCTGAAGTAGGATGTTGAGTGCTTTGAGATATGCCAAGGAGTTGTAAAGCTGGATCATATAGTAGATTTACTTTTATACTCACACTATTTCCAGTGTGGCTAAATCAATTTGTCATGTCATGAACATGGAATAGTGGTCCCCTACCCTTACATTCTCAACAGCATTCATTTGTTCTAATTGTTTGTTTGATCTTAGCCATTATGACTGGGATAAAATTAATCCTCAAGCAGCTCAATTGGCATTTTCCTAATTGATAAAGATGATGAATATTTTGGAGATATATTTTAGCCACTTTTATTACTTCATTTGAGATTTCTGATCAAAATCATAGCCTATTTCTTGAATTGAGTTTTTTTTCTTTTCTTGATAGTTTATTTCCTGATTTATTTGTATATTCTGGATATTAACCCCTGTCATGGGTGTAGTATACAAAGATTCTCCAACACTATGCGTATTTCCTCTTCACTTGGTTACTTATATATTATATAAGAAAATCTTGCTTTAGATAGCACTTGTCGTAAATACCAGAACACTTATATGACCTGCCTAAGAGAAGAAGTTAGTGCCTTATTTGTTTAAGATTTCCAAGCTCTAGTTTTCTTTTTTTTTTTCCATCTTTATTAAACTGGGTATTTCTTATTTACATCTCAAATGTTATTCCCTTTCCCAGTTTCCAGGTCAACAGCCCCCTAACCCCTAACCCTCCCCTTCTCTATGGGTGTTTTGTCCTCCTCATCCTCCCCCAATTACTGCCCTCCCCCCAACAATCACGTTCACTGGGGGTTCAGTCTTAGCAGGACTAAGGGCTTCCCCTTCCACTGGTACTCTTACTAGGCTATTCATTGCTGCATATGCAGTTGGAACCCAGGGTCAGTCCATGTATTGTCTTTGGATAGTGGCTTAGTCCCTGGAAGCTCTGGTTGGTTGGCATTGTTGTTCATATGAGGTCTCAAGCCCCTTCAAGCTCTTCCAGTTCTTTCTCTGATTCCTTCAATGGGGGTCCCATTCTCAGTTCAGTGGTTTGCTGCTGGCATTCGCCTATGTATTTGCCGTACTATGGCTGTGTCTCTCAAGAGAGGTCTACATCTGGTTCCTGTCAGCTTGCACCTCTTTGCTTCATCCATCTTATTTAGTTTGGTGGCTATATATATATATGAGCCACATGTGGGGCAGGCTCTGAATGGGCATTCCTTCAGTCTCTGTTCTAAACTTTGCCTCCCTAACCCCTTCTAAGGGTATTCTTGCCCACCCCCCCTTTTTGGTTTTGTTTTGTTTTACTTTTTTTTCAAGTTAATTATTTTATTTATTTTTTGATAGTAAGACACTAATTTAATATTTAGAGAACCCTGAGTCACAAAACTCTCAAATATGTATTGAATATACCCTTTCCCTCAATTCTAATTGACTTTTTAAAAAAAGAGTGAAGCATCTGCATTTTGGTCATCCTTCTTGAGTTTCATGTGTTCTGTGCATCTAGGGTAATTCGAGCATTAGGGCTAACATCCACTTATAATTGAGTGCATACCATGTGTGTTTTTCTGTGATTGGGTTACCTCACTCAGGATGATATTTTCCAGTTCCATCCATTTGCCTATGAATTTCATAAAGTCCTTGTTTTTGATAGCTGAGTAATATTCCATTGTGTAGATATACCACATTTTCTGTATCCATTCCTCTGTTGAAGGGCATCTTGGTTCTTTCCAGCTTCTGGCTATTATAAATAAGGCTGCTAGAAACATAGTAGAGCATGTGTCTTTGTTATATGTTGGGGCATCTTTTGGGTATATGCCCAAGAAAGGCATAGCTGGGTACTGAGGTAGTGCAATATCCAATTTTCTGAGGAAACTCCAAATTGATTTCCAAAATGGTTGTACCAGCCTGCAGTCCCACCAACAATGGAGGAGTGTTCCTCTTTTTCCACATCCTCGACAGTATCTCCTGTTGCCAGAGTTTTTGATCTTAGCCATTCTGACTAATGTGAGGTGGAATTTCAGGGTTGTTTTGATTTGCATTTCCCTTATTACAAAAGATGTTGAACATTTCTTTAGGTGTTTCTCAGCCATTCGGCATTCCTCAGCTGTGAATTCTTTGTTTAGTTCTGAACCCCATTTTTTAATAGGGTTATTTGTCTCCCTGTGGTCTAACTTCATGAATTCTTTGTATATTTTGGATATAATCCCTCTATCAGTTGTAGGATTGGTAAAGATCTTTTCCCAATCTGTTGATTGCCACTTTAACCTAACAACAATGTCCTTTGCATTACATAAAGCTTTGCAGTTTTGTGAGATTCCATTTGTCGATTCTTGATCTTAGAGCATAAGCCATTGGTGTTTTGTTCAGGAAATTTTCTCCGGTGACCATGTGTTTGAGATTCTTCCCCATTTTTTTATTAGTTTGAGTGTGTCTGGTTTGATGTGGAGGTCCTTGATCCACTTGGACTTAAGCTTTGTACAGGGTGATAAGCATGGACCGATCTGCATTCTTCTACATGTTGACCTCCAGTTGAACAGCACCATTTGCTGAAAATGCTATCTTTTTTCCATTGGATGGTTTTGGCTCCTTTGTCAAAAATCAAGTGACCATAGGTGTGTGGGTTCATTTCTGGATCTTCAGTATTACTAAACTGGTCTATCTGCCTGTCTCTGTACCAATACCATGCAGTTTTTATCACTATTGCTCTGTAATACTGCTTGAGTTCAGGGATAGTGATTCCCCCTGAAGTCCTTTAATTGTTGAGGAAAGTTTTAGCTACCCTGGGTTTTTTGTTATTCCAGATGAATTTGCAAATTGTTCTGTCTAACTCTCTGAAGAATTGGATTGGAATTTTGATGGGGATTGCATTGAATCTGTAGATCGCTTTTGGTAAAATGGCCATTTTTACTATATTGATCCTGCCAATCCATTAGCATGGGAGCTCTTTCAATCTTCTGAGATCTTCTTCAATTTCTTTCTTCAGAGACTTGAAGTTCTTATTGTACAGATATTTCACTTGCTTGGTTAAAGTCACACCGAGGTATTTTATATCATTTGCGTCTATTATGAAGGGTGTCGTTTCCCTAATTTCTTTCTCAGCTTGTTTCTCTTTTGTGTAGAGAAAGGCTACTGATTTATTTGAGTTATTTTATACCTAGCCACTTTGTGAAGGTGTTTATCAGGTTTAGTGTTTCTCTGGTGGAACTTTTGGGATCACTAAAATATAATATCATATCATCTGCAAATAGTGATATTTTGACATCTTCCTTTCCAATCTGTACCCCTTTGATCTCCTTTTGTTGTCCAATTGCTCTGCCTAGGACTTCGAGAACTATATTAAATAGAGAGAGAGTGGGCAGCCTTGTCTAGTCCCTGATTTTAGTGGGATTCCTTCAAGTTTCTCTCCCTTTAGTTTAATGTTAGCGACTGGTTTGCTGTATATGGCTTTTACTATGTTTAGGTATGGGCCTTGAATTCCTATTCTTTCCAGGACTTTTACCATGAAGGGGTGTTGATTTTTGTCAAATGCTTTCTCAGTATCTAATGAAATGATCATGTGTTTTTTATCTTTCAGTTTGTTCATATAGTGGATTATATTGATGGTTTTCCATATATTAAACCATCACTGCATACCTGGGATGAAGCCTACTTGATCAGGATGGGTGATTGTTTTGATGTGTTCTTGGATTTGGTTTGCAAGAATTTTACTGAGGTTTTTTTTGTGTGTGTGTCAATATTCATAAGGGAAATTGGTCTGAAGTTCTCTTTCTTTGTTGGGTCTTTGTGTGGTTTAGGTATAAGAGTAATTGTGGCTTAACAGGAGAAATTTGGTGGCTCTCCATCTGTTTCAATTTTGTGGAATAGTTTGGACAGTATTGGTATGAAGTCTTCTATGAAGGTCTGATAGAATTCTGCACTGAACCCATCTGAACCTGGGCTCTTTTACGTTGGGAGACTTTTAATGACTGCTTCTATTTCTTTAGGAGTTATGTGGCTGTTTAAATGGTTTATCAGTTCCTGATTTAACTTCGGTACCTGGTATTTGTCTAGGAAATTGTACATTTTCCATGATTTTCAATTTTTTGTTGAATATAGGCTTTTGTAGGAGAATCTGACGATTTCTTGATTTTCCTATGATTCTGTTGTTATGTCTCTCTTTTGATTTCTGATTTTGTTAATTTGGACACTCTCTCTGTGTGTCCTCTGGTTCATCTGGCTAAGGGTTTATCTATCTTGTTGATTTTCTCAAAGAACCAGCTTTTGTTTCTGTTGATTCTTTCTATGGTCCTTTTTGTTTCTACTTGGTTGATTTCAGCTCTGAGTTTGAATATTTCCTGCCTTCTATCCCTCCTGGGTATATTTGCTTCTTTTTGTTCTAGAGCGGTTAGGTGTGCTGTCAAGCTGCTGATATAAGCTCTCTCCTGTTACTTTCTGCAGGCACTCAGAGCTATGAGTTTTCCTCTTAGCACAGCTTTCATTGTGTCCCATAAGTTTGGGTATGTTGTATCTTCACTTTCATTAAATTCTAAGAAGTCTTTAATTTATTTCTTTCTTCCTTGACCAGGTTATCATTGAGTAGAGCACTGTTCAACTTCCACGTATATGTGGGCATTCTACCCTTATTTTTATTGAAGACCAGCTTTAGCCAGTGGTTGTCTGATAGGAAGCATGGGATTATTTCTATCTTTCCATACATGTTGAGGCCTGTCTTGTGCACAAGTATATATAGTCAATTTTGGAGAAAGTACCATGAGGTGGTGAGAAGAAGGTATATCCTTTTGTTTTAGGATACAATGTTCTATAAATATCTGTTAAGTCCATTTGGTTCATAATTTCTCTTAGTTTGTCTATGTTTCTGTTTAATTTCTGTTCCCATGATCTGTCCATTGATGACAGTGGAGTGTTGAAATCTCCTACAATTATTGTGTGGTGCAATGTGTGCTTTGATCTTTAGTAAGGTTTCTTTTTTGTATATAGGTGCCCTTGTATTTGGAGCATAAATATTTAGGATTGAGAGTGCATCTTGGTAGATTTTTCCTTTGATGAATAGGAAGTGTCTTTCCTTATCTTTTTTGATGACTTTTGGTTGAAAATCGATTTTATTTGATTTTAGAATGGCTACTCCAGCTTGCTTCTTCAGACCGTTTGCTTGGAAAGTTGTTTTCCAGCCTTTTACTCTGAGATTCTGTCTGTCTTTTTCTCTGAGGTGTGTTTCCTGTAGGCAGCAAAATGCTGGGTCCTCATTATGTATCCAGTTTGTTAATCTATGTCTTTTTATTGGGGAATTGAGTCCATTGATGTTGAGAGATATTAAGGAATAGTGATTGTTGCTTCCTGTTATCTTCGTATTTGGATGTGAGATCATGTTTGTATGCTTTTCCTCTCTTTGTTTTGTTGCAAAACGATTAGTTTCTTGCTTTTTCTAGGGTGTAGCTTGCCTCCTTATGTTGGGCTTTACCATTTATTATCCTTTGTAGCACTGGATTTGTAAAAAGTTGTGTAAATTTGGTTTTGTCGTGGAATATCTTGGTTTCTCCATCTAAGTTAATTGAGAGTTTTGTTGGATACAGTAACCTGCACTGGCATTTGTGTTCGCTTAGGGTCTGTTTGACATCTGTCCAGGATCTTCTGGCTTTCATAGTCTCTGGTGAGAAGTCTGGTGTAATTCTGATAGGTCTTTATATGTTACTTGACCTTTTTCCCTTAGTGCTTTTAGTATTTTTTTTCTTTGTTTTGTGCATTTGGTGTTTTGACTATTATGTGACATGAGTTACTTTTCTGGTCCAATCTATTTGGAGTTCTGTAGGCTTCTTGTATGTTTATTGGCATGTCTTTCTTTAGGTTAGGGAAGTTTTTTCTTTGATTTTGTTGCAGATATTTACTAGTCCTTTGAGTTGGGAGTCTTCACTCTCTTCTATACCTATTATCCTTAGGTTTGATCTTCTCATTGTGTCTTGGATTTCCTGTATGTTTTGGACCAGTAGCTTTTTCTGTTTTCCATTATCTTTGACAGTTGTGTTGATAATTTCTATGGAATCTTCTGCTCCTGAGATTCTCTCTTCTATCTCTTGTTTTCTGTTGGTGATGCTCATATCTGTGACTCTTGATCTCTTCCCTAGGTTTTCTATCTCCAGTGTTGTCTCCCTTTGTGCTTTCTTCATTGTTTCTATTTCCATTTTTTACTCCTAGATGGTTTTGTTCATTTCCTTCTCCTCTTTTATTGCTTTTTCCAGTAGTTCTTTAAGGGGCTTTTGTGTTTCCTCTTTAAGGGCTTCTAGTTGTTTACTCGTGTTGTCCTGTATTTCCTTAAAGGAGTTATTTATGACCTTCTTAAAGTCCTCCATCATCATGATCAATGTGATTTTAAATATAAATCTTGCTTTTCTGGTGTGTTTGGATATTTAGTTTTCACTTTGTTGGGAGATTGGGCTCTGATGATGCCATGTAGTTTTGTTTTCTGTTGCTTGGGTTCCTGTGCTTGTCTCTCACCATCAGGTTGTCTCTGGTATTACCTTGTTTTGCTATTTCTGACAGTGGCTTGACCGTCCTATAGGCCTGTGTGTCAGGAGTGCTGTAGACCTGTTTTCCTGTTCTTTCAGCCAGTTATGAGAACAAAGTGTCCTGCTCTCAGACGTTCAGTCATTCCTGTCCACTGGCTTTCAGCTGTCCCTGTGGGCAGGAAACAGGAGAGCCTGCTCCTCCTTTTCCTGGGTCCCAATGGGTAGGGGGCCCAAATGGCGCTAGGTGTTTTCCTCTAGAGTCAGAAATGTGGGCAGAGAGTAGTCTCCTCTGTTTTCCCAGGTGTGTCTGCCCCTCTGAAAGTCTAGCTCTCCTTCCCACAGAATTTGGGTGCAGTGTGCTGTTTGACCAGGTCCCTTCAGATCCAGGCACAGTCTGGACCACAGGGCTCTTGCAGCTTGAGTGCCCCTATCTTCCTGTTCCCAAAGGCCCTATACAGTTTCCTCTTGGGCCAGGGATGTCGGCAAAGGTGGGCAGAAGTGGCGGTCTCTCCTGCCCTGCTGTCTCAGGATTGCCCACACTTTTGAGCAATCAGCTCTCTCAAGCTCTAATTGTCTTAAGGATAATTTTTCTAGTGTCTTATTTCATGAAATTAATATTTTGATCATTCACTATATCTTGCACCTGGTGCTACAATAGAGCAACAATGTTCATAGCCAAGGAAGGAAGTTGGCATGGGATTCTTCCCATACATTTTCTGTTGTATAAGGAACTTCCACTAGTAATTGTCTGACAGGGTGTCTGGTGGTTTGAATAGGCTTGGCCCAGTTAATGGCACTATTAAGACCTTTTCCAGTCTTTTTGGAGGAAGTGTATCACTGTGGGGGTGGACTCTGAGACCTTCCTCCTAGCTTTGTGGAAGCCAGTCTTCTGTTTGCCTTCAGAACAAGACATAGAACTCACAGTTCATCCCACCCTGTGCCTGCCAGGACCCTGCCATGTTTCCTGCCATGATGATAATGGACTAAACCTCAGAACCTGCAAACCAGTCCCAATGTTGTCCTTCATGAAAGATTTCTTGATTATAGTGTCTCTCCATAGCAATAAAACACTAAGACAGAGTCTTTTCCATTTTTTCCTAGGATGAGAATTTTAAGTACTTCTTTTTATTCAATTACCTAATTCTACCATAATACTTTAGTTAAATCCTCCTTCTACATTTGACAAGGGTCTTTTAAAGGAAATGACTATGATATATGATTATTATAATTCTAAAAATTGAAAGTCACTCTTATCTGTCACAATGATTATATTCTAAATGGCAACAATGTCCATTTTCTCCTTCGACATTTTATATAATTAAACTTTTCTTCAGCTGGCACAAGACTTTTTATCTGCCTCAGGGTTAGTTAAATATTGAGTTGATGTGGCAGTTTGGTTATTATGAGAAAATTTAAAAATAAAGAAAAAAGTAATTGTCCAGTTTGGATATTTGAAGCAAATATCAAATGCAGTCACTATTCACCTCAAAACACAAAATTTGTAGAGAAGAACAGAATTCTTTATGTATTTTAATTCTCTTATTTATTTATTCACTTTACATTCTGATTGTAGCAACCCTCAATCCAGACTCTCCATTGCCATCCTTAATTTTTATTTAATGTATCATTAATTAAAACAAAGAAAAATTCTAATGTGAATCCTTGGCACATAAAAAAATGAAAACTTTTTTCTTCAGGAATGCAGAAAAAAGACAGAAATAACCCTGATGCCTGATGACATAAAAAAAAAAAAAAAACCTAAGGGATCTTGTGATTGTTTCCCAAATACCTATGACTAAACAATGGTGGGGACTTATGTCCTAACTAGCATAGAGAGATAGAGTAGGTTTTAAGGAAGGAGCCCTGATTTCTTTAGATGCACGAGGGTAAACTTCTATCCAGAGGAACTTGACTTTACAGTTTTCCCTGTAGCTTCTTCATCATGCAAAAAAGAGGCACAAGTCTCCTCGTGTTCTTTATGGAGTCAGGAGATTTCTAAGGAGGCAGTAATCTAAATCAATGCAGGTGGGTGAGTAGAAGCTGCCCGGATATTTGTAAACTGTAGATGCTGGCTAGAGACGTCGTGATTCTGGAGACTCACTGGAACCTACCTTATCTAAGCATTACTCTACTTCTCTCTAACATTTAGAACTTTAACTGACTGATAACATGGCTAGCCACAGCATTCACACAAACCAGTTCCGTTTTGCACCATACATATATTTTTGACAGTAAAGAAAGCCTGAATACTTATCACTGCCTTCTATATGAAATCAGACCAAGAGAACTAATTTACAGTATAAGTGTAGGGAGTACAAGAAAGTAATAAATGGATGCCACCCACCCCAAAACTCCCTCTCCTAAACAATGAGCTCCTTAAATCAAACTCCTGTGTCAAGTCAGTCTTGGAGGTCAAAGAAATGGGTCCAAGATATTTCTACTAATAAAAACAAATTAAGATTCAAATTTTGTAATCATATACTCTGATCCAATATGCTCTAACATGTTTTAAAAATAATAATTGTATTGTTTTGATGTTTATGTATATGAATATATGTGTATGTCTGAGTATCATGTACATACAGTACACTGGGATTCTAGAAGTTGCTGTCAGATCCCCTAGGACTGGAGTTGCAGAAAACTGTGAGCTGCCTTTTGTGTACTGGAACTTGAATGCAGGTCCTCTGGAAGCATAACCAGAACTCTTAACCACTGAGTCATTTTTCTAGCCTTGAAACAGTCAAATTTTACATTTGACCACTCTAGTAACACTTTGAGAAGATTCAAACTCTCTACAAGCACTGTCAAAAATCCTATAAAAATGATATTATTATAAAAAGTTAATATTTATATATAATATATTAATTTATATATTATATTCATATATTTGTGTTATGTGTGCTACATATACAATAACTTTTTAGATTTATTTATTTCATGTTTTTGTGGTGGTACTTTGACTTTATTTATGTGTACCATGTCTGCACCTATATTCATATGTAACATATGGGTGTCTGGTGTCTGCAGTAGTCATAAAAGGCAATGAATCCCTGGACCAGAGTTAAAGGAAGGTTCTTGGAACCAAACGTGAGCTCTCTAAGTGAGCAATAAGTGCTCTTAACCAATAAGACCCTACCAACATCTTGAGAAATATGGAAGCTCTACAAAACTAGAATTAGACATTTTCAAATGCATCAGATAACCATTCAAATTTTTATTTTTATCAAACAAAGAAAGAAACGAAATCATTTTCCAAAGGGAAGTGAGGTAGATTTTGTAATGTTTAATTATCACCTAGCTTTCAAACTGATGAGTTTGAGGGTGTGGTACTGGGAATAATCACACACTTTGGTCTATATCTTTGGACAATGTTTTTGAAAAGCAGAGAATTGAGTAATGAAGAAGTTAATCTGATAACTATTAAAAACCACTTTCTAAAACCATAGAGGCTCAGAAGCAACAGATGACTGAAAGCATCAGTCATAGACGATAATGATGTGGTTTTGTAAAATTCTATTTGCAGTTCAGAATAATTATTTAAATTGATGTTAGTTTTCTTCTGATTTGCCACTTCCAATACCCCTACTTTGCTTTCTAGCCAAGCCATAAGTGCATGGAATTCTGCCTGAACTTTCAATTGTGGAGGAAGAAACAGAAATGATATCTGTTCCTAAGAAGAACTATCCCTTCAGGAATAGTTGTATGATCTGCGCATAGTAGCAATGTGCCTTCTGCCACAATTTTCATGCACATGAGCTTTTCATATGCATAGTTCTTGATACGTTAAAGAGTACAGATTTGTCACCTGATTTCCAGCTACATGAGTTTTATGGAATCACAAATTTTGATTACCTAGAATTCCTACTATATTTGACATTGAATGGTTGATTTTCTTACAGAAACTTGAGTATCTATATCTTTTTACAGAAAATCCAAGATTATTTTCAAAATAAATAAAAAGTCTGAAGAGAGTGAGCAGGAATGTTAAATTGTCAAACCAGAGGCTTCTGGCCCCACTAGAAATTTTATGTTTATTTTTATACTGTGAAGATTGTGAAGATTTCTACGAGTAACTGGAATTCTCCCCATCTATCATGTTTCAGGAACAACTCATGTTGATTAAGCACAAAACAGGGATGGTTAGGGACTTTTGTCTGGGAGAAGAGATTCATGATATGTGTTTACATATTAATGAAAAGCAAACATGGGTTCTATGTGTTCATTCTATTTATAATGCTTTGAACTCAAACTTTAAAGTTTTTTTTAAATTAACTTGTGTAGAGAGGTGACTCTGAGTGATAGGTAACTGAGTGCCACGTGGTTCCATAGCCAAGAGCTACAAAGTGAGGTATTGAGATACAAAGAGACAGAAGGATAGGGAGCACTCATTCATGGCTTGTGACAGGCACAATTCTGATGGCTCGGGGTGCCTAAGATGAATAACAACTACAAAAGAGAACTGGACTGGTAAATCCAATATCTAAGAGCTTATGGAATATCTAGGACTGCAGCCATGTTCAATATTAAAATAGACTCTTCTGTTTTCAGCCACACTGGATAGCAACAGAATCAGTCACAGAGGACAATTCAGGGACACTTACTTCCCTATGACAATATTGTCACACTGTGCCATATCTCTGCTGAAGAAATTATTTTCAAGGTTTATAGTTTCACTCTCCCAGTACTTCAACTTTGTTTTTTTAAATAGTTTTCCATTAAGTGAAAAGTCTATGTCAGATACATACTACCTTTAATAAGGTTAAGAATAATATGAAGACTCTTATGAAGGCTGTCTTTTCCATAATTTCTTTCTAAGACTGTTTATCCTTTGAATAGAGGAAGAGAGGAAGACTACTGATTTGTTACAGTTAATTTTAGATCCAACCACTTTGCTGAAGTTGTTTATCAGGTTTAGGAGTTCTCTGGTAGAAATTTTGGGGTCACTTAAGTATACTATCATATCATCTATCATTGGCAAATAGGGAAACTTTTATTTCTTCCTTTCCAATTTGTATCCCTTTGACCTCCTTTTGCTGTCTGATTGTTCTGCCTAGGACTTCAAGTATTGTATTGAATAGGTAGGGAGAGAGTAGGCAGCCTTGTCTAGTCTGTGATTTTAGTGGGATTGCTTCAAGTTTCTTTCCATTTAGTTTGAAGTTGGCTGCTGGTTTGCTGCATATTGCCTCTAATATGTTTAGGTATGGGTCTTGAATTCCTGATCTTTGCAGGACTTTTATCATGAAAGGGTGTCAAATTTTGTCAAATGCTTTCTCAGCATCTGATGAAATGATCATGTGACTTTTTTCTCTTTGAGTTTGTTTATATAGTGGATTACATTGATGGATTTCCATATATTGAATTATCCCTGCATCCCTGGGATGAAGCCTACTTGATGATGACGGATGATCATTTTGATGTGTTCTTGTATTTTCTTTGCAAGAATTTTATTGAGTATTATTGTGTCAATATTCATAAGGGAAGTTGGTCTGAAGTTCTCTTTCTTTGTTGGGTCTTTGTGTGGTTTAGGTATAAGCATAATTGTGGCTTCATAGAAGGAACTGGGTAGTGGTCCTTCTGTTTCTATTTTATAGAATTATTTGGGCAATATTGGTATTAGGTCTTCTATGAAGGTTTGATAGATTTCTGCACTAAACTCATCTGGTCCTGGGCTTCTTTTGGTTGATAGACTTTTAATGACTGCTTCTATTTCTTTAGGAGTTATGGGACTGTTTAGATGGTTTATCTGATCCTGATTTCACTTTGGTACTTGGTATCTGTCTAGAAAATTGTCCATTTCATCCAGATTTTCCACTTTTGTTGAGAATAGGCTTTTGTAGTAGGATGTAGCAGAGGATGGTCTTGTGGGGCACCAATGGAAGGAGAAGCCAAGGCTCAACCTGCCAGTGTAGGGGAATGTCAGGGTGGGGAGGTGGGATAGGGTGGGTGGGGAGGTGAGGGAACACCCTCGTGGAAGAAGAGGATGGGGGGATGGGATGGGGGGTTATAGATGGGAAACCAAGAAAGGGAATAACATTTGAAATGCAAATAAGTAAAAAATAGCCAATAAAAAGGACATAAAAGAATAATATGAAGAAAAGAAACAAAACTGCTGCAGTAAAAATTTGTGACATCATGTCAAATACAATCGGGAACTGAAGAAATATGGAGATCTGAGCAACAAATCTGCAGTCTGAGATAAAACCTCCACAGAGCAAATGGCCAATAGGAAACTAGAGCCTAGTGAGACTGTTTACCTATGGGGGAGGGGTGGGAGGAGGTGAAAATAATAGACATACAGGAAGAGACTGAGGTTTCTTATAAGTTTCTGAACACAGATGGTGGCCTTTGTCCATCTTCCTAGTCATCAGCAGAAACTGCTCTTAGAATCAATGGAGATGTCTTTGTCTTATCACTAACCCTACAAAGTATGTAAGGAGCTGGGAAAATGACATCTATGAAGCAAAGAATATTCTGAAACACATTAGTGGCCTCATCTTAGGTAATCTTAACAAAGTTCTTTGAATCCCATGTATTTCTAGGAAGCATTTAAGCACAAAAACAAGGGTCACAGCGGAAAATAGTTCTTGGCAAAGCTGAAAAAGATTGCCATGTTTTGAAAAAGATACATAAATGATAAGTAAAATTAATTTAAAATATTATATTCATTATACATCAAATCATATTCATATTTACTTTTGGTCATTTCTTATGTAACATATTCTGATTTTGTATAAACCCATACAAGAGAAAGAAAAACTAAAATGAGGCAAGGCTAGGGTTGAAGCTCACTGGTGTAGCACTTGCCTATTATGTGTGAGGATTAGGTACTTCAAAATGAAAAAAACAAATAAAATATTCATAAAATAGAAAAAATTTACCTGTTTATGTAGGGATCACTACCTTGCTACATTAAAAAATGCATCATGGGGTTGGGGACTTAGCTCAGTGGTAGGGCGCTTGCCTAGCAAGCGCAAGGCCCTGGGTTTGGTCCCCAGCTCCGAAAAAAAGAAAAGAAAAAAAAATAAAAAATAAAAAATGCATCACACACACACATACTGTAAGCCAACTCAGTTGACTTGTAGAATTTCTATATGAGTATAATGTACCTGCATGTACTTTGGTTTAAAAAGATCTAATAGAAATATAAATTTGATTGCATAAAAAGACAAAATTTTATAGGACCACGTAAATATGACCAGTTGAGCAGAAACATTTGCAAGCTATGTCTTGGAGCAAAGACTAATTTTCCTACTGTAAATTTTAAAATATTTTTAATAAAACATATGCACAGATAATTTATCTTAAAATAGTTCTATGTACATTTTAAGTATTTGAAAATATGTATTCTCTTCATAAGATTATTGCAAGTTAAACTTTCACTGGTAAGTCATTTCTTAGTGATCTGACTTATAAGTTTTAAAAGTAGAACCATTTATGAGTCTATGGTGAAGCAAGTAGCCATGAATTAGTACTGACATTTCTTTCCTGAACAGTATCTATGGGAATAAACATGATAATATGTAACTTCTCAAAGTGGAGAATTAAGGCCAGATTCCTCAGAAACAATTCTTTCTTTTTAACTTTGTCAGTTATAGTTAGTTGTCTTACAGTGCGTGTGTGCGTGTGCGTGTGCGTGTGTGTGTGTGTGTGTGTGTGTGTGTGTTACATTTTAATGTAGTAAGGTAGTGATCCCATTTCTAAAAATTTACTCTTAAGCTACTCAAACAGGACAAACACACATATGTAGAATTCTTTATTACGTCATTAATTGGAACCTCACTTTAGCCTTCCATTGGCCAGTGGTTGAAAAAGCTGAGTCAAAGGTATACAATGAAGCACATGTATTTGGAAACAATAACTGAGATTCTGTAAATCAATGCAGATTAATATATAGAGAAAGCAATGTTAGATAAAATCCCATCAAAAGATTATCCTGAAAATGTTATATCTTTTTAAGAAACAAAAGAAAAATAAAAATGCATAGAAAAAACCCTAGAGCGTGGTAAAATCAAAATGAAATGATAGAAACATGAGAAGGGGAAAAGAGACATGCAGAAATAAACTTCTCTTACAGAATTTTGGAGACTTAATTTCCATATGCTTAATAAAATTAATTTTAAAATATCGACTTTCCTAAGGAAAATGTACAACATAATAATTAACCAAAACAAATTTCACATAATAATATAAACTGTACTATATGGCAGAGAGAAGGGATCTTCCAAACTTTGTATTTCAGAACTGTGTTTTACTAAATGAAATGTAAATCTTGCTGCTCTTTATGAAGCACGGTATAACTTAGTGCCTGTATACAATATGTGTGATGGTAACTTGGAATGTTAGAAAAACCTAGTGTATCTGTAAGGTGAAGTGTCTATTTGAGAATTACTTTAAGATTATTAAGAAGAAGGGAAGATCTTACACGCTGAATGTGAAAGCCATTGTCTATGTGCTAGATAATCCAAGGGGAGGAAAATGAGTGTGTGTGTGTGTGTGTGTGTGTGTGTGTGTGTGTGTGTGTGTGTTACAAAATAAAAAAATGAAAAAGAGCCTAGTTTCTCCCATTGCTTCCCTGACATGGCAGACTATACTTCCAAACCATGGGCCAAAATAAACCATTACTCTTTTCAGTTATTAATTTGGTTATGTATGTGTATTTGGAGGCCAGAAGTCAACATTGTGTGTCTTTCTCAGTACATATCCATTTCGTTTTTCAAGTCAGGGTCTCTTACTGAACTTAGAGCTCACCAAGTTAACTAGATTAGCTGGCCAGCAATCTCCAAGAATTCTCCAATATCATCCTCATTAGTTCTGGGATAACAGTTATCATTCCTGGCTTTTTCCTATGAGTTCTGGGGGATTGAACTCAGGTCCTCAAGTTTGCAGATCAAGAACATAACCAACTGGGCCATTTCCTAGCCCTTTCAAGTTTATTTTTCTAAGGTTTTTAAAACGATCAATTCAAGGTATTTCATATTTCTGCCTCCGATAAAATAAAACAAAATAAATATAATTTCACAAGTACAGAAAAATATTGATAGTAAAAAATAGTGATTTCAGGTTAGTTTGCTTTGGGAAATCTAGCCCTCTTTGGGACCTTGAAAGCTCTTTTTCAGTGGTGGCCATGAAGAAGATCTCAAGGCTGCACATCAACAAAATTACCCGCCTCACCACTTAAAAAAACAACGGCAAAATTTTTGGAACTATGTAGGTCTTCGCTAATATGATTATAATAATATCTCAATCTTGTGACAAAATCAAGGTGTGATTTAATTTGCAAAAATGACTGAGAAATTTTATCATATTTGATTTGATTTACAAATTTGGAAATAATGCATTATGCAACGAATATTTAGCAAATTCGGGTAATGTTTTATTTACAAAGGAAAAAATATCTGTGGGTCACTCAATGTAAAAATATAAATAAAACTTTAATATATACCAAAGGAAGTCAACTGAAGCTAATAATTAAAGAAATTCTTTGTAGTTTGAAAATTAGAGTCTAATGATAAACATAGTTGTTTTAAATGTCAATGGGAGATAAATCCTAAAAACTAATAAAAGAGAAATATCTTAGCAGTTTCAAAATAAAAGTAACAGTTCACTAAAAAAACCTTTAATTTGATATCTTCATATGAATCAGTTGTACACAATAAGTTTTCAGGACAGCAATATGTCTACTGGGCATTCATTCTGAGATATGAATGTAACTAAAGATGTTATGAGGTGGGGAATCTCAGCGCTGTGCATTTCTCAACACTTCAACTCGTGTTGAATGTTTTTGTCTAACTAATTAGTCTTATAATTCATATCATCTTTACCCACTAAAATTGAGGGCAAACAATGTTAAATGTCAAAACTATAGACAGAGTACTGTCTCATTCTCATAATATCCTCAAGCTAAACCTTTCTGTTCTAGAACAGTAAAGCCTTTGATTGCACTGGGGAAAGTTCCTGAGACTATACTACTACTACTACTACTACTACTACTACTACTACTACTACTAATACTAATAATAATAATAATAATAATAATAATAATAATAATAATGGCCCAGTAAAAGTATATGAAGATGTGGTTCTTCTCAATAGTATGGTAGACATATATACATTTCCTTCAGAAAAACTAAAAGACTTAGAATTTCCTGTCTTAACTGAGTGGACAGCTGAGTTATTTGGAGTCTCTTCCGAACTCAGGAGGATCTTTGTATTTCCCTCTTCTCACCCTAGTCACATAGGAGAAAGCTTTTATTGACCAATAAGACAATAAATTCTCTTGTGCCGGGATATAGAAAGCAGGCAATGTAAGACCATATCTCTGCATACCACGTCACAAATGATACATTGAAAAAAAGAGACAATGGATCAGTGTGGCATGTGGAGAAAGGCTTCAATGCAACAAGATCACAGCAGATAAACTGGAAACATGGTTGCAACCAGTAAGGTCCTGCTTCAGTAGACGCAGAGGCAGAAAAATGACATCCATTCCTGGAGGAATATCGGTAGACAGTCATGGCTTTTAGCATTCAGTCCTCAAAGATAAATTCCCATTTTACCCGAAAATAACTCCCCAGTCTATCTATTCTCCTGAAAATATTGCTTCCTGTCCCATATAAAATCTAGACTAGAATAAAATGATGTGACTTAAAAGCATAGAAGAGGCAATTTGGGAAAAAGAGAATCAAAAGGAGGAAAAATGGACAGAGAGGGCCATGAAACACAGCATAATCAAAATATGTCACACATGGTTGAGAATGTCATAGTGAAGGTCATTATGTTGAATAATGAGTATATGCTAAAAATAAAAATAAATAATAATATTCAAGGGCCATTGTGAGTTCACAGGAAAAGTATGTTAGTATACAAATGTCTTTTCCGAAGGAAACTCATGAACTAGTACAGCATGAATAGAAATGGTAACCTTGGTGAATTAATGAAATATGCAGTTATGGTTATGGGGTTACTTATTCTATAACCCTCAAATCCAATAGCTATAATTACTCCACTAAAAGTTATGTACGCAGAATTATTAAAATGAAGTATAGAAATTGTCTTTTAAATAGAGTTAAATCACAGTGAAAATTCCAACATTTTAAATATAGATTCTACCAAAAAGCCAATATTTCAAATGAAAACGTAACCAAATTATTATGTTACCAAAAGGTAGTCATAATGAATTCTTATTCAAGTGGTTGAGAATGGATACTTTGTATAATTGTTTCTTATTTAAACTTAGGATATTAATTGTTTTTCTTTTGTTTAAGCTCAGTTCTAGATGCAGGACCTTGGCATTAGTTAGTTCACACATCCTAATTGTGTAGATCCTTCAAAGTCAAGTCTGCAGCCAGTCACAGACAAAATGTCATCATATGACTAATATCTATAATTCATGTTACATGTCAGAAATGCTATAATGAAGACAGTAAGAGTGCTACTACTACATGTCATCTGTGCAGAATTGAAAACCACTTCAATGTCACCATTACAGCTATGATTATAGGAGCAATTGGTGACCTGCTCAAGTCAGTACTTGAATGTGAAGAGGTCAGCATCACTAGTCTGTTGTCCTCCTTGACTGGGAAAATAAAGATGGTTTTGCAATCTGTGGAGTGGCAAAGCCTTTCTCTTTAAAATTTCCAGCTAACATTTCCATAATGAGATCAGCATGAAAACACAAGTTAAGCATATTTTCAAACTCCTAATTATTTTCACACTTTCTTGTAGTTAAACATGAATTATTACTTTTTAAGGCAACTTTTGCCTTCATATTAAAATTTGATAAGTTAAAACATTATTCGTTATGCTATTTTTGTTTTCCAATATAACAAGGTCTGATAGCTTAATTTAATTAAGTCGACCTCATCTTTAGTATGCATATTGTATTTTCTCTAAGGAAACTTCTGCTTTTCAATCTTTCAATTCCTGAGGGAAGGCGGTTGGTTCTGCACTGGGCTCTTTTACCACTTACAACTTTCACCATATAATTAAAATGTTTGCAGTTGCTAACAACTAAATTACCTGATTAAATCACCCTTTCTGTGGCAATAGAAGTATATATACATATACATATATATGCATATATATATATATATGTTGAAACTGAAGAAAGCTTGAAGAGTTTAAGATTAAGTCTGTTGTGAATAAAGATTGATAGTCTGATGCCAGGCTGAAGTAAATGGTAGTTCTTAGACATGTAACACTGCAAGATGTGTGGCAGCGGGCAGATTTCCTCAAAGCAGCTCTATGAGACACAGTAAGATGATAAAAAGTAAGAGGAGTAGAAAGGTTATTTATTAAAATGAATATGCATCAGGTACATGGTGATGTGCTGGAGTAAGATGTAGGCTGTTGAAGATAACTTCCCAATTTCCAACTCCGTGGACAGGAAAACTGGGTGGATATTAAGGTCTTTACTAGCACAGAAAATTCAAAATAAAGTGAAAACGTGGCAAGATGGGCAATAAAAAAATGATACCTTTAGTCTCTTAAAATGAACGTAACTTAGAGACATTCAGGTAAAATGTTCTCATACAAATGGATATATGTTCCAAGGAGTCTGGGAAGGAATCCCCTCTATCAATAAATCTTAGAATTATTAGTCCTTAAGTCATACTTGTAGTTTTGCAATGAACTCAAGACAACTACAGAAATATGGCCAATCCTGGAGTGCTGGCATGAGCTTTGTAGTCTAGATGGTGGAGTAAGAGAAAGAACAGTCTACATAAGAGACTGAGAAAGAACTCCATTAAAACAGAAAGGAAGAAAGAAGCTAGGAAAATTAAACGTGACTGGTTTTACAAGGTTAAAAATGATGTGTTTCCATACAGTAGACAGTTCTATCATTTAGATAACAAGAAAAAATATTCAAGACACTGAACTGATTTTCAGGCGCCCATTAGTAATCATCTAATTGGCATGGTTATTTAAATGTTCATTACTTTGACATACAAAGCAATACATTCTATTTTACCTGTATAGAGTGACGTTTTCTTATTCCTTGTGAGGGAGAATACAATTCATTTGTTTTAAGATTTAAAAAAACAAAATCAAAACTTATGGACCTTCCACCTTAAGAATACCTGGGCTTTAAAAAAAAACAAAACATAATCCTCTTTTCAAATTTATCCTATTATATCATCTTGTTCTTTGAGGAAATACTTTTTGCCTTATTCATCTCCTGATTAGACTCCTTCTATGATAAGTGAATTCATATTCAGAAGTGAGACAACTTCAAAGCAGATAGTTCATATTAAGGATGATCTAGATTTCTGTGACCTGCTGAGGACTCTACTGAATCAGAGGGAACATTTAATCCATTTTACACATTCCACACCCTAAGCTTCCTAATTGTGCTTCTATGCAAGGATTTAAAACAATGTATAAAATTATAGGCAGATCTTGAGAGTCACAAAGAAAATAAAATTGTAGGAAATAAAAATAGCTTGATAAACTTTTGATATTAAAAAATTCAAACCCCTCCTATATACATGTACATAAAATTCAAACCAGAAAATTATAAATTTATTTGGAAATATGTGAAAAAACAAATTTTACATCTTTAAAATATATATTGAAACTTAGTAACTACAAATTTTATTTTGAGGGGTTGGGGATTTAGCTCAGTGGTAGAGCACTTGCCTAGGAAGCGCAAGGCCCTGGGTTCAGTCCCAGCTCCGAAAAAAAAAAAAAAAAAAAAAAGAACCAAAAAAAAATTTTTTATTTTGAGAGGCAATTAAATGGTAATGCCTAGAAATTCAAACAGGATTCCACTTTTTCTTCTTTTTTAATATTTATTTTTTTTATTCACTTTACAATCCTGATTACAGTTCTCCTCCTTCCTCTGTTCACAGTCACTCCTCCCACTGTCCCCAACCATTCTCTTCAGAAAAGGAGGGTCCGCCCTTGGATACCACCCCACCTTAGGGCATTTAGTCTCAGCAGGTCTAGGCTCACCGTCTCCCATAGAGGACCCCATGAACACTGAGATGCACATTTGCTACAAAAATGTAGCTCCTCCATGCTCCTGGTTGATGTCCCAGGCTCTGTGAGGACCCATGGTGCCAGGTCATTTACTCTGTGGGTCTTCTTGTGCTGACCTTGACTCACTTCATCCCCCACTCTCCCACAAGACTCCCCTTTGTCTGTGAGTCTCTGCATCTTCCTGGATTTGCTGCTGGATGAAGCTTTTCAGGAGATAGTTGTGCTAGGCTCCTATCTGCAAGCATAGGAAAGTATCACTAATAGTGTCAGGGGTTGGCTCTCTCCCGTGGGATAGGTCTCATGTTGGGCCAGTCATTGGTTGGCTGTACCCACAGTCTCTGCTGCATGTTTATCCCTTCACATCTTGTAGGCAAGATAGTATTTTATATTTTATTAATTTTGTCATACCAAATTAAATCTGATAAAATGTAGCAGCAGTTTATGTGTGTATGGCATAGGGCTTTTTTTTTTAAGTTTCCATACAATTTCCCAAATGACAAGCATGTTTACCAAAATTCTTGCTTTCCTGATTTTCTACTGACCAAGTCTATCTTCCACATAAGAATAATAAAAAGTAACCAAACCCAAAAGTAAACTCTTTTTTCAGTTTAGGCTTCTAGTAGCTGAGTAAAGAAGACTTTAAGAAACACACACACACACACACACACACACACACACACACACACACACACACACAGTGGTTTCCAAAAATTAACATGTTTTATCCTAGACAATGAAGAATATAGAAAGGCCTATCAGGTGAATATCTTTGATAGTTGTAGAATCACAGAGCCTAAAGCTATTTCCAAAAGTCTCTCTGTGTTTTTCTCTCTGTCTCTGTCTCTCTGTCTCTGTCTTTGTCTCTCTCTCTTAACACATGCATATGCACACAAACACACACACACACATACACAGTACACAAGTTTTTACAAGAGAAGTCACAGTACTGTTTCCTATCTAATATTTCTACAAAGTATAAATATATAGAGAATTAGCTATCAAGTACTCAAGTATGGGATTATTGATTATTACAGATACTTTTATTTTTCTAATTGGAATACCATTCACCCACCCTAAGAAGGAATGACTTCCTATTGGCCAACACAATTATGTATCATTTTTCTTTTGTTAAAAACAACTATATAACTAAGTCTCCATCTACATATTCACATAAAAGTTAGTTAAAACTTTGCATTAACCCATGAAGTGCTTCACTTGAAATTTTCTGAAAATAAAAAAAATATCCAGAGAAAATGCCATATGCTTTTAATAATTATAAAGTAAGTGTTGTAGTTAGTTAATCAAAATTGTCAAGTTGATGAGTTGACATCTAGAATCACCTAGGGAAGAGGACACTGAGCGTGGCTGTGAGGAATTAGGTAATCGAAGTAAAAGTACTAACCCATGTGGGTGGCACCAGTTATAGTTGTATTCATTCATTCATTCATTCATTCATTCATTCATTTACTTTACATCCCAACTGCAGATTCCACTCCCTTCTCTCCTCCCAGTCCTTCCCCTCCCCTTCTTTCTTCCCACCCATAACACCACCCCTACCCTGGCATTCACTCTTCCTTCTTTTCTTTTCAGAAAAAAAAAGAGGAAGTGAAGCCATTTCTTAGTCTGGAATCTGGATTCCAGTGCAAAGCAAGATGAGCACAATCATATACCTCTCCAAACCTCAGCTTTTGACAGTTATTGCAAATGTGAACAGCAGTCTCAGCTCTTGGGGACAGTGACATCCCTGATATGACAAGTAGTAATATTGAATTGAAACCAAAATCAACCATTTCAATAACTTTTGTTAGGATACCTTCTCATAGATATAGGCAATAAGGCATGAGTAACCAGCTCTGTAATTCCTTTCCAAAATGTAAGCACAACTAATAGGCTTTGCAAACATCCCTTGTATCATCCAAAAATCTCAAATAACATTGAGATAAATAAAATTAACTGCAACAAAAAATAGTTGTCATCATTATAGCTATTGGTGACATTTCTGAAATGGAACACACCAGCAAGGCGACTCCGCTGTTAAAGGGTCCTGCATTCCTGACTGCTGCCCTTATTCAGCCCTGAGGACCTACGTGGTGGAAGGAGAGGACCAACTCCTGAGAGGTCCTCGCTGGCCTCCAAGTTTTCCAGGTCATTCAGGTGTGTGTGCATATGTGTATACAGAAATACAAACTTACTAAATATGTAAATGTATACATACAAATTTACAAAATGAAAAATAAAATACCAACAATGTTGTTTGAGAAGATAAACACAATCCTTAAAATTCATAGATGAATATATTCAGTATGAATAATATAAATTTACTTATGTGACCTATTGATTCATGAATATAAATCTACAGTAATTAGATGGAATTTATATTATTAAAAGCTTTTAAATAAAAGCTGATACAATCATTTCCTGAGAACATTTTAGAAAAGATTCCATTTTTAAACTCCCATACATGTCACTCATATACAAAATATCAGCTAAAATATGAGGCTAAGTACCCCTAGATTTATCCAATATACCTCACCAACACACCAAGGTAAGAGAACATACAACATATACAAGTCTCTTTCTTGCCTTCTCCGTAACTGGCTTCTACCATTGACCTTTTGTTTTGTTTTGTTTTTTATTGGATATTTTATGTATTTATATTTCAAATGTTATCTCCTTTCCCCCTTCTCCCATACCCACTCACTCTCCCCTTGCTTCTATGAAGATGCTTCCACTTCCACCTCAATGCCCTGGCATTCCCCTACAATGGGGAAACAAGCCTTCCCAGAACCAAGGGCTTCTCCTCCTATTGATGCCAGACAAGGTCATCCTCTGCTACATATGTGAGTTAATATCATCCCAAACCCAGATGCCTCGATGCCCACATGAAAACAGAATACGATTCAGGATACCATTCAGGATAATATGTCTCTAATAGAGCCCAGCAACCATGACCCTGAGAAAGACTACATATCTGAAGGCATATGACTAGGACCACAAAATATCATTTATGACTATGATAAAAGTCTTTAAAAATGAATCTGTAAAAAGCTATTAAAACATAAACCATAGAAGGAAATGAATAAAATGGTTTAAGACCTGAAAGTGAAAATAACCAATAATGAAAACGGAAACTGGGGGAAAACTGGAAATAAAAAATTAGAAACTCAAAGAGGAATCTCAGAAGCAAACCTCATCTAAAAAATACAAGAAATGGAAGACAGAATCTCAGTGAAGGCAGGATAAAAGATATGGATAACCTTGGTCAAAGAAAATGTTAACTCAATAAATTTCAGGCACAAAACATCCAGGAAATCTGGCACAGTATGAAAACAACGATTCTAAGAATATGGATAGAGGAAGGAGAAACCCGGTCAAAGGCGAAGAAAAGTTTTCAACAAAATCAGACAAGAAAATTTTCTAACCCTAATAAAGGAAAAAGGAAAAGAAGCATACAGAATACCAAATAGAGTCAGAAGAGAAAGTTCCCTCAGCAAATAATAATCAAAACACTAAACTTAGAGAACAAAGGAAGAATATTAAAAGTTGCAAGGGAAAGAAAAAGATAATAACACAAGTGAGCATGGAGTATACTTTCCTAACCTGGAAGAGGGCAAAGATTTCATGAACAAATGGTGGTTGTCCTCTGTACCAGACCATATCAGACTGTGGCCTTCACACTAGAACTCTTACTCTGAGAGTAAACTGCAGGCACACTGGTCCAGGATGCTTTCAACTTGCGTGTTTGACTATATGCTCAGATTGGAGCCATGTAAATCGTTCCCAGTGTCTCAATTGCAAAAGGTAACCCCAGAAGAAAAAGAAAAAGTACTTGGAGTTTTACTTCACTCAAATGAATTTCTAAGTGTCCCACAGTCTTCTGAAAAGTATTCATTATTCTTGTGAGGGAGTAAAAACCTCACAAACAAAATGACAGAGCACTTAACAAAACTTTGTAGGCTGAAAAAACGCAAATGTTAAAGATGAGAAGGTTCCCGTTGTGTACACATTAATGGTGTCTTGTACATATACTCATTATATAAGATATCTAAAACAAATATCTACAGAAACCCTGGCACAGAAAGCAATCACAGCAGTCATATCTATGGTTTTCTATGGTGGCCTCAAAACAGAAACAATTCCAAAGCCTGCTCACAAAACAATAGACAATAAAAATCACAGTAATGCAATTATTAATTAGACTGTAAAGCAAGAGTAAAAGGAATGCACTTTCGATCTTTAAAAAAGCAGGCTAAATTTCAAAAAATATTCTGTCGAGTCAAACGAACTGACTAGAACTGGACTGCCCCTGGCATGAGGTCAAGAACAGACAAGTTCAGTAAGTGTTAGATTCTGAAAGAATCAGTAGTGTTAGAATGTGAGTAAAGGTTAGTCTTCTCAGGTGCGGGACGTTCTCAGGGCGTGATGGGCATGTCCCATGGCTTTTCCTCAGCGTAGTTATACAAATAACTACATATGTAAAACTGTTGTGATCGGCTCGCCAACCCGCAGAAACCCTGCATGCTTCACTATGTCTAAAAACATTTTTTTAAAGTTATATTAAAAATCCCTTCAGGAGGTTTTCTACAAGATGCAAAACTTGACCATGAAAGGTCTGGGCCTCCAGGTGGTTCCTTTGAAAGAGAAGCAGCTTCAGTGAGCTGAATTACAATGCTGCCCTGAATCTCCCAAGCTCGGCGTTGTCTTGGAGCAGCACAATCACGGGCCCTGAAAATGCATCTCCTGAAATATTTCTTCAGCAGTTCTCTGTGCTGAGAAAGTTCCAAACAGTAATTCATAATGAAGAAAAATATCTTCCAGAGAACAAAAGGTACGGCCTGCCAGGGCTACCTCTATTCATGGGGACGATCCTGCCCAGCTCACAATTTTTATCATCTCAGCTAAATGCATTATTAGCTATCATAAATTTTAAAACATTACTCTGTTTTATTTCTTTGTGAGCTGAATGCAAGATTTCTTTCAATATGTTAAGGGATGAAATAGAGAAGTGTTAAAAAAAATGTCGGGCCCACTCTGCCTGGGGGACAGGAGGATGTTGGCCTTGGTTCAGCTGTCTCTCCTTCAAGTTCATGTACACTTGACAAAATTCTGAGCAATTTTAGCTACATGTCCTCTCTTCCTGACAAGAAAGTGAAAACTAAATTAAAGAAGTAAAATTAGGTCAAGCATCTCAAAGACTAATTCCTTCTTACATACACAGTACTTTGTAAGGGATAGTCTCAGACATTGCAAAGCAACGATTTTAAGCTACCGAGACAGCTGATGAGAAGTAAGGCATCCTTAGACAAGTAATATGAGTAACCTGCCCCTGACTTCTTTATTATTAAAGCCGCTATTCAAATCTTAGTTCTTTTATCACAAGATTTAGGTGAACTAGAATCTTCTGCTATGAAGATAATGCAAACGGAGTCTCTACACGAACTGTGCAGAGACGTTCTCTGATTCTATCGAACTGGGATTCACAGCTCAGGTTCGGATTAAGGAAGAAAGAACACACACCTCAGACACAGAGAGGGCTACAGGCCAAACATCTTGAGGAAATCTTTGCATCATCTATAATAGCAGAACTATGCTTTCTCCTTTGCTCCAGAGGATAGTTCTTCATCCAACACAGACTGGGTTTTGAGAGGCCATACACCCCAGTTAGATTGTTTATTTTGTAAGGAAACTGGGTGGTAAAATTAAACTTTCCTCCGTTAACTTCTTTCATGGTGCTTGCTTCAGCAGCCTAGTTTGCACACCCTAAAGCTGATACAGTTAAAGAAACAATGTGTAAACCTGACCTCTAATCTCCATGCTTAGACCACTGAGATTTCCGTTTTCTGCTTATGGAAAATACCAAGTGCTGTGCATCAGACAACCAGCGCATCGCACCATGTTCTGCTGCACTCCTCATCCAGGGGCTAGAACGTGACGCAATGATAATGAGTGGCAGCATCTCTGAATCATCTCATAAATTCAGCCAGAGAAGCTGCTGTCTTCGCTTTAGGATTCATTTCGATTCTTAATTACCCGTGTGTGTGTGTGTGTGTGTGTGTGTGTGTGTGTGTGTGTGTGTGTGTGTGTGTGTGTGTGTGTGTGTGTGTACGTGCTGGGGTTCTGGTAGAGCCCACATGAGCCCACATGAGGGTGTGGGATCCCATGGACCAGGAGTTAAGATGCTTAAGAGCAGCTCACTTGCGTGCTAGGAACCAACAAAACTCCAACCTTGGGTCCTCAGCAAGAGCAATATGTTATTGTTAGCAATATTGTTAGCTCATTGGTATGCAAAGAAGAGGATTAAGATATTTCAAGACAAGAAGAGAATCACAGTGAAAATTCTCTGTTCAACCAGGCATACCAAACATCACAATTAGTAGCGGCGTGTTAAATTATCCTTAATCATTGAAATTAACTTATATTATGCATTCTTCCTATTTTGTATCTTTCATATTTCTTCAGCTTCAATTAACACCCCTGGAATTTTCTAGTAGGTTATCACTTCTGTAAAAATGAAGATTATTGCTAAGAGTCCATGACATTTGTCACTATTTTCTTTTCAGAATGTATTTCAGTTGCTAGGAAAATATTAACTTGATGGGTAAATATCAGGTAATTTTTATTTAATTTCACTTTTGAAGATTTTTATGGGGTTTCCTGATAGTGTTTTTACTTTTCTCTTAATATGCATTCATATTTCAGTAATTCGAATACAACCATGTTTATTTCCTACTTCCATGTGGATTTGAGGAAACCACCTAGAGTAGTCATGCTAGATAAATTATGTATTTTCAGATAAATCTCACACATACATGAGAAATCATCCTTTAATTTTTTCAAAGCATAGTTGTCAATCCCTTTACCTCCAAATATTTGTTGCCACCATAGACACTTCAGGCCCCACTTCAGGCCTATTGAACACACATTAGTAGAGGATGGGGCACCATTTCTTTTAATAAGCCTCACAGGTGAATTCTTTATATACTCAAGTGCAGAAAGCTGCTGGAAACACATTTCTAGATCGTACAGCTTGAATTTTATATAAATTGCTTCATTTTTAAACACTATAGTGAAATGCATAATGCATAGGTTGGGGACTTTTTGAAAAAGAGTCTACTTCATAGGAAGTTCAGAAGAGCATCCCAGTGGAACAAGAATGGGTTACATTAGTAAACTTTAGGAAAATGGTGCAGGTCTGTCTGAACTTAGACAGAGAAAGAAAAATCAGGCAGGAACTAGGCCAAAGGCCAGGTTGATTAGTATTCTCATCACCTTGGCAGAAAATAGCTTCTAGGGCATTATGAGAATGAAAGATCAAAGCACACACTCCATTGCTGATTGCTCTGGAGATAAGTCCTTCTTCCTACCAAGATGGTGATGAAAAGCATGTGTCAATATGCTATGTGCTAGTGGGAGGGCCACCACTAAATTTGGAGGCCATTAGAGAAACGTTTGCGAATACTGAGGCTGGGCCAAATAAGGGATCAAGGAGAAGAATATGAACCAAGCATAAAAGAGCTGAGGGACCTTGGGAAGCCAGAGAATGGACCCCTCCAGGTATCACTTCATTCTTATTTCTAGGGGCTGTTGCAGTCCCTTGCAGCACTATACAGCTGTGTTACATGACCCCGTGTAATTAACTCATTATTTGGAAAGACCAAGATATTAAAGACCCATGTCTCACCCTCTGTCTCCTACAGGATTACAGCAGCCAAGGAAGCTTAATGTTTCAAGTTGTCCTCCCTAGCTGACAACAGACTCCGGAGTTTGGAGCAGTCTGAAGGGCTCTAAGTTCTGTTCTGTCTAATCACCATGTTTTATTTTATGAGCAGATTTAAGCCCCTCTCCTTTAAAAAGCCAAATACACTTCAAAAGTATCATGAAAATGAAAAATAACTGACCCTTTACTAACCCCTCAGTATCTGGAACCCTTTCATCTGTTTTAAATATTTTTCCAATGGCTATTTGTTTATAGGTCAAGTTTATACTCCTATTTCTTGAGATACCATTTTATGGAATCAATAACATCTTTGTATTGTATATAAAGAGGATTTAGGCCTTTATTTCTGAGCTCTTGTTGGGGGATTTAGCTCAGTGGTAGAGCGCTTGCCTAGGAAGCGCAAGGCCCTGTTCGGTCCCCAGCTCGAAAAAAAAAAAAAAAAAAAAAAAAAAACACAAATATTTACGAGCTCTTTTTAATGCCACAGCTCTTTAAGTCTCCCGTTATGCCTTTGCATAAGGAGCCTTGAAATCAATTACTCCACAAAATAAAACTTGGTTATCCGGTAGAGAAAGAAGGAAGCCAGAGTTGGGTTGTACAGATATAGGAAGAGATAGAGAGGGATCAAAGGATCCTGCAGATACTCTCAAGTTACTTACAACCTCAGCCTGGGTGACTCCAGTCCTGCTATATCTGATGCCCAGATGAAACACTTTCCAGAAGAAAATATCTGAATAGCCATAGGTAATCCCCCCTTTATCTTACCCCATTTTCTAATTTCTAAAATACATGTGTCTTTCTTTAACAATTTTTTGATGATTTATATAATGTTATTCCATTTAATTTACACAAATTTCAGAACATAATGAGATAAACGCATATGCACAAGATATATCACTGGATCCCAAATCTCTAAATAGAGAGCATAATCCTTTGTTTCATTGGATTATTTTCGTACAGGATAAAAACTCAATCTGTGTCTGTTTATACTTGATTTGGATGACTTTTATGGACATTGCCCCTACTTTATACTTTCAGCAATATGAGGACTGAAAACAGGGACAGCCATACTCTTGTCACTCTACCTGGCTATATCGACTAATACAATCACTAACAAAGATAATTTAGCAGGATAAGTTCAAGTGTCTTGAAAGTGGTAACGCTCTTACCTATAATAAAATCATACTCCTACAATATGAGCAAAGACAATCTTAAGATCCAAGAATAAGAATATTTTGAGCAAATATTTCTCATGTATTTATGTGTTTTGAAAGAATAAGACAGTACATAAGTTTGGAGTAACTAATCATAAGATAGTTGTTTAAGAAAAGCCTTGGGTACCATGGATAGTTTCTTAATGTAACTTCCAAAGTCTGGGTAAAAATAATACAGTTTGAGAGAAAAGGATACATTCAAAATAGGTTCGGAAAGATTTCTTCAAAAGTAGAACAAAACATTGGAAGTCTGTTTCATTTATATTTATATTTATATATTGCTAGTATGTTAAAATTGTAAAATACTAGACAAGTCTTAGACAAGACAGTTTTTAAAAGAATTGGGGGGTGGGGGTAGAGAATGCACTGTGTATTTGGATGCTGATTTCTATGCCCAGACATCTGTTCGCAGTCTGGACTGATGGTATTTCAAACATATCTGATCTTTCTACTATGTAAAAATTGTTTCCCGTCACCTCTGATTGGTTAATCAAGAGATGATCGGCCAATTATCTGAAGAGACTATGGCAGGATTTCCAATCCCAATCAGACAATCAGAAAGAGACTAGTAAAGGGGATGAAGGGACGAACTTATGAAGAGACGATATATATGGACAAGGAGGATTCAAATTCAGTCGCGATGAGAGACCAGCCATGGGGACATGCGTGGACTAGAATACATTAGGACAAGACTAGACGGCAAGTAACAGGGCATGTGGCTGAATGCTCAAAGCTTACTTGGGTTAGAATAGCGCTGAACCTGCCCAACTGAGTGCTTGCAGCTCGTTAATAAAAATACCAGGTCTCTGAGATGGAAGAGACTCCAGGGAGTTTATGGGAGTGACTCTAGTTGTGACCCCTTAAGTGGGGGACATGGAGCCCGAAGTGGCCACTAGAAGGACAAAGACACCAACCCACCCAAAACTTTTGATCCAAAATTTGTTCTGCCTACAAGATATTCAGTTAACAAAGATGGAGCAGAGACTGAGGGAAAAGCCAAGCCTGCCCTACTTGAGACCCATCGCATGCACGAGAGCCAATCCCTAATGCTAGTCATGCTATTCTGTGATGCTTTCAGACTGAAGCCTAGCATACCTGTCCTGTGAGAGGCTACACCCAGCTGCTGACTGAAATTGATGCAGAGACCCACAGCCAAACATTAGAGGGAGCTCAGGAAGTCTTATGGAAGGATTGAAGAAACTAGGAACTCCAAAAGAAGACCAACAAAGTCAACTAATTTGGACCTTTTGGGACTCCCAGAGACTGAATCACCAACCAAAGAGCATACATGAGGTAGCTCTATGTCTCCCCCACTCCCACATATGTAGTAGAAGTGCAGCTTGGTCTTCATGTGAGTCCCCCCAACAACTGAAGTGATGGCTTATCCTGACTCTATTGATGATCTGTAGATCCTGTTCCTCTAACTGAGCTGCATTTTCTGGCCTCAATGGGAGAGTATGTGCCTACTTCTGCAGTGACTTGAGAGACTGGGATGGGACACATAGGGATCTTCCCATGTCTCAGAAAAGAAGGGAGGGCTGATGGGGGATGGTATGTGTGAGGGCAGAGGTGATTAGGATGTAAAATAAATAAATTAGTGAAAAAAATAAATCTTTTTTTAAAAAATTAAAAATAGGACTCTGTCATTTATTTAGGAGCTAAAACAGGCTAAAGCATGTACAGAAATGCCTTGCATATATTTGGGATCAAATGGGGTGTACTAACCTTCCAACAATTACATTTGTATAGTTTCCTTTTAGAGTAGTGCTGGGTTTTACAAACAGAATCCAAGTTCTTGAAAACCACAAGGCAATGAAGTTCAGAAGGTCTTTGGTAGATGAAGATCAGCATCCTTATTTTATGATAGTATAATAGTATAATCAGCTTCAGATTGACTAGATTGCTAATGATGCATGAATATTTTTTATTCCAAGGCCAGATAACGTAATTATTTGAAACCCTGAAGTTTTGAAATCATGCCAGGATTCTTCTTATCAAGAAGAAAGAAAGCACTTCAGATAAATTGACCCTTACTTTATGTTCCTTAATACAGAAATGGAGATAGCAGCTCCCCAAGTCTGTATATTGAGGTATGAATAGTATTGGAACCATATTTAAAATCTATTTTTATAAAATCCAGCTTTTAAAGCCTTAGGTTCACTTGTTCTTTCCTCTGGATCCTCTATCTTTTTTTTTATTGAAAACATATCCCTCACGGGTGACCAAGTGTAATACAGAAGAGATTAGCCTCTCACTCCCTGGTAATGATTTTACACTCTTAAGAAAATAATCTACAGTGAGCCTGGAGCAAATGAGAACATTAATGATCAATTATGTTGTTTGAGCAAAGTTTATGATTGAAATTCAATGAGTGGAAGCCACTGTGGCATTATTTAAATGAGTAAGAGTGGCTTAATGACCTATATCAGAATGAATTTGCACTGTATGTCATTAATATTTTCTCGTGAACATTGAGAAAATAAATAGTGCAATATGTTATGTTAAATGACTAGTAGAAATGAATGATTATCTATTTCAAAGTCTTTTTAAAAGTTTGTCCTTCTTGATTACTACAGACAACCTTACTCAGACTAACATGTATGTCATTGTCTAAGATAAGTATTTGTCCCATAGTTAATCCATTGCTTTCAGAAGCCTCCGAGGGAGACAGAATTCTGTGACAAACATCATAGCCTTTCATTTTATGTAATTGCTATTTCAATTTTTTAGGTAGAAGACTCCATTCACATAACTTTAGTAATATAAATATAATATAATCTATGAAAAAAGGCTCTATAAAGCATACATGTCAATAAATCTGTCTATAAATATGCATAAAATAGCATCCTTATGACTCAATATAGGCATATATGAACAATAATTTTCTGAGTCTGTATTTAAGGTGCATAATGAATATTTTCCTTCTAATAAGAATTGCTGCTAGACTAGAGGAGTAGAAACAGAAATATCACAGGATACATTATAATGTAGTCTAAATAATATTTTCTCACTAAAATATATAAGCTAACCAAAATATAATTTAATAAGAATTTTGGTCATGATCAGATTCCCTCCATGTAATTATTATGTGCAGCCAACCATTGGACTGAGCATGGGGTTCCCAATGGAGGAATTAGAGAAAGGACTGAAGGAGCTGAAGGGTTTTGCAACCCCATAGGAAGAACAACAATATCAACCGAACAGACATCCCAGAGCTCCCAAGGACTAAACCACCAACCAAAGAGGACACATGGAGCAACCCATGGCTCCAGCAGCATATGTAGTAGAGGATGGGCCTTGTCAGACATCAATGGAAGGAGAGAACCCTTGGTTCTATGAAGTATCAGTGCCCCAGAGTAGGGGAAATACCAGGGCAGGGAGGCAGGAATGGGTGGGTGGGTAGGGGAACATCCTCATAGGAGCGGGGGTAGAGAGGATAGAGTAGGGGGTTTCCAGAGGGGAAACTGGGAAAATGGGAAAGATGATTACATTTGAAATGCAAATAAATAAAATATTCAATAAAAAACATGCAACAGATAACTCTCAAATGTAAGAAAAAAGTGAGCATGCTCTTTACTAACACGGCAATTCCTTGTAATATGGAAGGTCAGACACTTCCTAACAGAGGTCTGACATCACCCTTGAACCAAATGTTAAGTTGCCATAATTACATTTTTCAATACACAAAAAAGTGTGTATTCCTAAGTTATAAATATACAAGTTTGGAAGTAACAAACTCTTTGAAAATATATTAGAACATGTTTACTGTTGTTCTTCAGGACTTTAATATCAAATAATTTAACTCTTCCATCAATCTTCTTAATAAGGTTTTTCTTTCAAAAAATTATTGCCCAATTTTCATTATCTCATAGTATTGTATATTTAATTAAATTATGCTACTTGCTGTTCCTGTGTAATCATTAGTGTTAGTGTCTATTTTTCTACTAGGACTGTAATTTTTTAAAGGCTGAGCTTGTATTACTAGTCATCATGTTATAAATGTAAGAACCACAGTGCCTTATAGACATTAATTCTAATAAATTCTTTAAACTTTTTATTATAAAACCTCTATTCTGTACTTACTCTTGTAAAGCTGTAGCTTCACAGTAGTGTAAGATTATTGATGGTAGAATACATATATATATGTATATATATATATATATTATATAATGTATGACACATAATTTTTACTTACATACGTGTATATATGCATATGTTCCACAGTGTAAAAATAGTGTGTGTGTGTGTGTGTATTTATTTGTTTGTTCCATGAAATCCATGAGTATTATAAGGTGTAGAACATTAGGAATTATACTACTGCAGAAAGAATGGAAATGCAAAACCTCTCTGGGGGGAATGGATTTCAGAACAGAGACCTCTGTGAAGAAAAGGGGAAGTTGCCATCCAGTGGAGTTAACAGAGATGCTCATTGGCAGGTCTGTATTCAGGCTTCTCCAGAAGCCATATCAGCCTTGGACCACAATACTGTATACTCAACACAAGACATTTAATGTAAAAGAACTATTTCTATTACTATGTATATTCACACACACACACACACACACACACACACACACACACACACACACATTTGCACACAGAGAGGAGGGGAGGAAGGGAAGAATGGAAGAATGTAGAGAAGGGGATAAAGGGAGGGGGGAGGGAGGAAGGGAGGGAGGGAGGGAGAAAGAGAAAGACAGACTTGAACATGCTTTCCAACATCTCATTGTCAGACCACTGGTATGGCTATATGATCCTCCACAGATACCTGCCTGTGCAGAGCTTAGTGGATAGTTCATTCCATCCAAAAACTACTGAGAGAAAGATAGTCTGTGAACTCCTCTTTGGTCAGTTACTTCAGGAAACTAGCAAATTACAAACTTTAATCTGTTTTTTCTTCAAAAGTATCCAACACCTTTTTTTTTCTTTCTCCATCTTTATTAACTTGGGTATTTCCTATTTACATTTCGATTGTTATTCCCTTTCCCAGTTTCCAGGCCAACATCCCCCTATCCCCTTCCCCTCCCCTCCGATATGGTTGTTCCCCTCCCCATCCTTCCCCCATTACTGCCCTCCCCCCAAAATCACGTTCACTGGGGGTTCAGTCTTGGCAGGACCAAGGGCTTCCCCTTCCACTGGTGCTCTTGCTAGGCTATCCATTGCTACCTATGCGGTTGGAGTCCAGGGTCAGTCCATGTATAGTCTTTGGGTAGTGGCTTAGTCCCTGGAAGCTCTGGTTGGTTGGCATTGTTGTTCATATGGGGTCTCGAGCCCCTTCAAGCTCTTTCAGTCCTTTCTCTGATTCCTTCAACAGGGGTCCCGTTCTCAGTTCAGTGGTTTGCTGCTGGCATTCACCTATGTATTTGCTGTATTCTGGCTGTGTCTCTCAGGAGAGATCTACATCCGGTTCCTGTCGGCCTGCACTTCTTTGCTTCATCCATCTTATCTAGTTTGGTAGCTGTATCTGTATGGGCCACATGGGGGGCAGGCTCTGAATGGGTGTTCCTTCTGCCTCTGTTCTAAACTTTGCCTCCCTATTCTCTCCCAAGGTTATTCTTGTTCCCCTTTTAAAGAAGGAGTGAAACATTCCCATTTTGGACATCCTTCTTGAGTTTCATGTGTTCTGTGCATCTAGGGTAATTCGAGCATTTGAGCTAATATCCACTTATCAATGAGTGCATACCATGTGTGTTTTTCTGTGATTGGGTTACGTCACTCAGGATGATATTAAATCTGGTTTTTTAAGGCTTGAGTCTTCCACCCAGAACCTTCTCTCAAGAAAAGAAGAACTCTGTAATAAATACATTAGAGGGTCTACCTTTATCTCTTTCTTTTGTTCTCTGTCCCTAATGAAAAGGGCTCACTCTGGAAGGCACTTAACTAGTACAGCTGCTTCTCTTTATGAAGATCCATGAAGTCTGTTTCCTGTTAAGCTCCAATGAACACACCCAGGTGACTAGCTGCTTGGCTAGACTCCTTAAACATGACTTTCTCTACGGTAGCATACCCTGCTTGAGGAATGTCTGCATTGTCTCTCAGTCTAATTTGGCTCAGTTCAACACCCCTTGTAAAGCAATGGCTAGTATTGAATAAAATCTCTTTATGACATCAACTATTGCCATTACTTATTTGTTTTGCAAAGCTGTGTGGAAAAATCATCTCTCAAGCAGAGGAAAAACCCTAAAATTTAAATCTTGGTGCTTTTGAAAAATCCCATGGAATTTAGTGGGGCCAAAACAGACACAAGAGGGAATGATTATAGGAGACTGATCACAGTTCTCTGTCTCTGTGCTCTGGTCAGGATATTGAATTTCCCATATATATATGATATAAAAATAAATCCTAGGTACTTTGGGGCACAGAACAGGATGATCTCAGAACTTGGGATACCGAATGTTGAACAAGCTGGAGAAAATATGAGACAGTGATGAAAGAAGGAGGACCAAACAGGAATAATGGTGTGGTTTCAACCAGGTTTATGTTGGTGGTGAATGCTCTAAGAAATGGTCATCCTCTTGCACCAAACCTCATAGAAATAAAAAGCAAAACAAACAAACAAACAAACAAACAAACAAAAAACCAGTAATGAGTACAGCTGGATAAGAGATAGAAAGAAAAGCCATTCTTATAAGAATATTTAAAAAAATTCAGCTAATAAAACAAATATATAGACATATACCAGCAATATACCAAAGGTCATGCTTTGAGAAACCACAACAATCTAGCCTTCAGATTGTCTATAGTTTGTAATTTGTGCAAGATAGAGTTTCTGTTAAGCCCTGTGAAAAAATTTAGAACTTCAGTGTAACTTGCCCGAGTCACACGTCTAAGCTCATCAGCTAGAAGTAGAGTTTCTATAAACCGGTTTAATTGTTTCCACCTGCTCAGGGGTGGGTATTGTTCTGTGCCATCTGTAATATTTTATACATTTTTGATGCAGCTGCCTAAAATCAATGTCTCTTGTACTGACCATAACTATGGCCCTCTTGACACCAGCTGGGCTAATTGCCATCATCTTTACTAATGACTATATGCATGAGTACTTTTTGTACAAGCCAGGCATTTTAATTCTGCATTAGAGGTAACTTTGATGTGCAAGCTTTTGACCCACATGCAGAAAATAGTTCATAGTAAAAAGGCTTTTCTCTTCTACTTAACCTGATAAAAATTACAACTAATCAAAACTACAGAGATCATTACTCTGACATGAAATAAGCCAGATTTACCTGGGCCAATGATTTTGCTCTCCTTCATTAGTCATTACAGATAATATCTCAAATACTAAAGGCTTAGATGGCTCTAAAGGAATCATAGCAAATACATCTAGGAGAAACCACTTAAAAGTATTTCTACAGCAAAGGATTTTCTTTTTTTAAAGCAAAGAATTTTCTAAGCCTTGGTAGTGAATCTGGGGAAAAACAGAATTTAGAAAATGGATTATATAGAAATCATGGGTTAAGTAAAATAAATAATAATAATAATAAAGATCTGAAATATACTTTCAGATGAAATCATTTTTAAAAAACCATAGTCTGAGAGTTTGTTTTAGGTATAAAATGGTGGTACTGGAGAAACTGAGATTCCTTTTTTAGTTTCTTAGTTTCATTAACCAAAGAATTTTTTAAAATGTATTCAGAGATTGAGGGCAAATTTTAATTAAGTTTCAAAAAAGAAAACGAGGCAGGCAAACAGTAGATCTCTGCAGCTGTCAAGAGGAAGAGGATGGATAAGAGGTAAACAGAAATACAAGTCAGCAAGGAGCTACATAGCAGAAGGGGGGAGAGCTGCAGAGAAATTGTGAGGAAGTCCAGACTGTCAGGGAGAGCACATCTATGATGTAGCCAGTATCTTAAAGAAAAGGATAAATAAAGAAAGGAAGAAGCTACCCTCTTATGGGTAATTCAGGAAAGTGAGCAGGTCACATGACCAAAGCTCGTAAGAAGTTTCACAGGTGGAGAGGTCTCTAGAAAGGAGATATCCATTATCTCATTAGGAGATAATTATTCCTCCCAGCTCTCTAACATGTCGTCAAGTGATTTAGCTTTGAGAAAAGGGGAACAATTTCAGGTAAGGTGATAGACAGGCACAACTGGAATAATGCTTAAGAGATGAGATAACAGTATATAATGTCTAGTATTTGAGACAGATCAGAATGCCATGTGTCTACTAAAGGTGAGAAATATTTCACTCAATTGAGTGGGAGACCTAAGGAGTGACAAAGATGATGTTTACTTTACTATTACTAGGGAAATTGAAGAAGGAACACAAAGTGTCTGTGAAGGAAGGGACTATCCTCAAATGCATCCCTGTCTAGCTACCTACCATTTCCCTTAGAGACCTTAAAATCATTTAGGGGCGGGATGAAATTGAAAAATGGAAATAACTCATTTGTGCAATAAAAATTCAAATATTCAGTTCTAAAGATGTTTACCAGAAGGACTTGTCTCTAGACTGAGTCCAGGCAGGGGCAGCCACTTAGGAAGAGAAAAATAAAAGAAGTCAGAACTGCCATCTAGCCTCCCTGGCCTTCAGCTATGACAGAAATTTCAGCTTCTGCCCATGTCTGAAAATGCAACAGCCTGCTTTCAGGGTCCTTCCCCTAAAAGTTGTAAAAGAAGTTTCTACCTTTTGTTCTCACAATTGATGCCATAAATTAAATCATACCTCAAAATATATGGACATGCTCTCTGGGCCACCCATGGTACTAACTCACCCTGAAGTAATGAGTTAACCATAAGTATTGCTCTAAGTTCAAGTAAAACTACAGCCTCTCAGTCAACTGTATGATCCTGATGTGAATTCTCAGTTTTTCTCTATGACACTAATCTCTAGTCTTGATCTATTTGTTTTCATATTTAATCTAGGCCCAGACCTTAAATTACTTGTATCTTCTAACAAAATATTGATTTACTCCTCTTTAAAATGAACTGTGGAAGGGACTAGACAAATGGCTTAGCAGTTTAGACCATATATTTCTCTTGCAGAGGACCTAGGTCCCAGCACCCACATGGTGACTCACAACCATCTGTAACTCAAGTTCCAAATGATCCAGTGCATCTTTCTGACCTCCATTATCCCCAGGTACACACTTGTTGCACATACATATATGCGGGCAAAAATTTAACAACACCACATGTAATAGATAGATAGATAGATAGATAGATAGATAGATAGATAGATAAGAATTAGAAATTCAAAACTGACTGTGGAAGATTTAATGCTTACCTTCCACTTCTATGGTCCCTGATGTGCTAATATTTCACTCTTTTGAGGAGAGATTTTAGCCAATTTTCTGAAACCATGTAGAGGGGCTTTGTAAGGGATATTCAGAGGCTTCCTGAGAATTTTTAGAAAAACTGGAAGAATTTTGAAACATCATTGTCAAATATGCAGGTCATATTTATTTTTTAAGGGCCTTAACAGTTTTCAAAAGCAGATATTTATGGCCATGGGCTACTGAATAGGATGATGGGTTGTTTCCTACATCCATGGTTTTTGTCCACTTATTCAGATATACTGAGCGAGAGAAGATGCCATTCACTTTGAAATACTTAGCTTTGAGAAGTAACTATAAAGAACAGAATAAGCATACGCTACTCTTCTAAATGTTATTGATCCTGAGCATGAGTGTTCAATGTTTAGTTACTAATCCACGAAGGGAAGAGTGAAGATTTTTTAATTCTATCTATTGCTACCATTTTCTCTTTACCTTTGACATAAGAATCCCACCTTTCTAATATTTTTAACAATTTTCTGCTCTCAGCCATATTGCTTTAAAAAATAAACAAAATTTAATCTCTCACAGTGAGATTGTTGAAATAATCTTGTCTTTATTTCTCTGTCTGTTAGGTAAGGAACTCAAAGAATATCAATAAAAATGACTGCAAACACTTGATTATTACCAAATTTTGCTAGAAATTTTAGTGTTTATAAGTTCTGAGAAAAGTTGAATATAATTTTTAATCCAGATTATTTCCAATATGTCAAATATATTACAATAAAGCATTTAAACAAACAAAACTCTTTATCAAACTTTTCACCTAAAACATATCTATGAAGGAATATTATCACTTTCAAATCAAGAAACAAAAGAAAGGGGATTTTGAAAAAGCATTAGCCAAGTTAATCTGTCATACAGGTGAAGGCAGGTACAAGATAGAATGAGGCCTGTCATTGGACGAGAAGGAAAAATGGGCGGGAGAAAAGTTTGCGGAAAGAGGAGGAGACTGAAATGGAAGGAGACAGGAGAGGAAGCGGTGGAGAGAACATGGAGCCTGATGTTTAGATTCCTCTCTACACCTTTACAGGTTGTTATGGATGTTCTTAAGGGATGGATGTGTACAGGGCTTTGTGTGTTTAGATGGATAATTATATCTTATCAATTGGATCAGAGGCTATTGTGTTGTGTGTTCTTTCTTGTGGCGATTTGAGTTTGGGAGAGAGTGTGGCGGCAGAGATACTGGGCCACCAGGGAATTGAGATGTGTATGCCTGGCACGGTGAAGCCTGCCTTGGGAACTGGATGGGTAGAGAGATTGCTGCCAGGCTCAGAGAGAGGCGTTCGGCAGTGTGATATGGGATGGAGCAGAGCGGGTGAGACGCTTTGCTGACTGAGATTAAGATATCTACCAGCTATCTTGGGGCACTGTGGTGCCAGATCTAGTGGGGGTAGAAGACAGCACTTTATTTTTTATAATTTTACAGCAACATTAATCTCCCGTCGGTTTTCCTTTGATAAAAGAGAAATCACACAATTACTAAAAGAGTTCCAAAGGGCTTCAATCCTGGATTGAAACTATGTGAATCGCTGTCTTGAGAAACAGCAAAACAAAATCAGAGAACATAACATTTTCTCCACACTCAAGATACCTCTGATTGTGCTTGCAGCACAAACCTCATGGAACATGGACCATGGGCATGGCAAACATGAGGAAGGGGGCAATACATAACGAAAAGAAACTTACAGGAAATACAAAGGATGAGTAAATAGATATAAAACAACGGTAATCAGCGTCCTCATAAGGGCCAGCGAGACGGCTCACTGGGTAAAGGTGCTTGCTATAGAGCCTGGGGGCCTGGGTTTCATTCTCAGAACCCACCTGATGGAACCAGGGGACTGATTGTCACAAAAGCCTCCTTTTTATCTCCACAGACATGCTGGAGCACATGCATGTGCTACCCATCGCATGAAATTTTTTGTCATAAAATTAAAGGACAAAATGGAGTCTTTGGGGATGATAACCAAAATGATGGCAAATACCAGATAATTTCTCACAATAAAATATACAAAAGCTAAATGCTTTGATTTGATAATCACAAACACATTGAAGATCATTAAAGATTTGGTCACTAACAGCAGAAAGGCATAGCGAGCTCATTAATAAAAGCTCTGAGGGGGATGGAGAGGGAGTACAGTGGTTAAGAGCACTAGCTGCTTGTACAGAGCAACTAGGTTTGACTCCCATCACCAACACGGTGGCTCACAACCGTCTATAGCACCAGTTCCAGAGTGGGGTCAGACGTTCTATTCTGGCCTCCATGGATAGTATTTGCATGGGATTCGTAGGCATAGGTGCAGGCAAAGCAACCAAACACATAAAATTAAAACAATCTTAAAGAAAAACCTCTGCCAAGTACTCAGTGTGTAAAATGGTCAAAAGGTCTAACGCATTTCTCTTAATCATAGACCAAAAGGAAAAATAAGAGAATAATAACTGAAAAGGGGGGAAATCTTTGAAAATTTTCCAAAAGTATGAAAATCAAATCACAGACTTAAGGAATACTACAAACCCCAAGCAGAATAAATATATAAAACAATAGAAAGAAATATAGGAAAGTGTTCAATGTTCACCAAGAAATGTTTCTTTCAGGAGTGAAGTTAATAGAGCCATAAAAGCAAAATTCAAAGAATGATAAAAATATATCTTTAAGTGATAACTTCCCATCTAGAATTATATACTATGGAAGGGTACTAATTCAGAAATAAAAGTGTGTTTCTTTACTCCTCACTATGAAAAATACACCCAAGGAGCAACTTAAGGAAAGAACGTTTTGTTCTGGTTCATAATTTGAAGAAGTACAGTCCATTATAACAAGAGAGTCACAATGGTGAGCATGTGAGGAGTGGGTCTCAACCAATGGGGTCAAAGACAGAGAAATGCTGGTGCTTATGTCCTTTCCCTTTTTACCTTTTTATTCAGTTTGGGACCCCAATTCATGAATGGGGTCATCTTTCTTCAGTTGATCTTGCTGAAAAAAATCCTTTCTCAGACACACCCAGTAGTATAGCCGTGAGTATAAATCCAGTTCATTTTGACAGTGTAGACTAACCAGTACACAGGTATACTTAAGTCCAGAAAAACAAGAACTTACCTTTATACCATTTACAGTAAAAGAGAGATCAAGGGAGATTTTCTGTTTTGTTTTGTTATAACTTATTTTTTTCTTATTTATTTTTACACTCCAGATTTATTCCCCTCCTGGTCCACCCTCTGACTTTTGCACATCGCATAACTCCTCCCATACCCCTTGTCTCCACGAGGATGTCCCCACTCCACCCACCCCACCAGACTTCTAAATTCTCTTGGGTCTCCAGTCTCTTGAGAGTTAGGTGCATCTTCTCTGACTGAAACTGGACCCGAGAGTCCTCTGCTGTATAGGTGTTGGAGGTCTCATCTCAGCTGGTGTATGCTGCCTGGTTGGTGATCCAGTGTCTGAGAGATCTCAGGGGTCCAGGTTAACTGAGATTGCTGGTCCTCCTACATGGTCCCTCTCCTCCTCAGCTTCCTCCAGCTTTTCCCCAATTTAACCAGTGGGGTCAGCAGCTTCTGTTCATTGATTGGGTGCACATATCTGCATCTGACTCTTTCAGCTGCTTGTTGGGTCTTTCAGAGGGCAGTCATGGTGGTCCCTTTTTGTGAGCGCCCCATGACCTCAGTAATGGTGTCAGGTCTTGGGGTCTCCCCTTGAGCTGGATCCCACATTAGACCTGTCGCTGGACCTTCTTTTCCTCAACCTCTTCTCCATTTCCATCCCTGCAGTTCTTTCAGACAGGAAGAATTATGGGTCAGAGTTTTGGCTGTGGGATAGTAACCCACATAATAAAAGTAAATAAAACATAAAATTATACAAATTAAGTCATTTAATCTGGTGAAAACTACTTTAAGATAAAAACTGATGAATCACAATTAAATTTATACAGAGTAATCTCAAGATGGTAAATATACCTACTGCAAAGATATGAGCATTTTAGTGTATTAGTACCAAATACTGTGCCTTCAAATTATATAAAAATAATATGAAAATCAAGACTTGAAAACACTATAATCCCCTAAAAGATTTTTACCAGAAACTTTTCAGCAACCATGAACTAAATGAATACAAAGAATCAAAAATCCAATAAAATTTATGAATTTTTTTCAAACCTAAAACAATTATCACCATCTCTGAAATAAAATTTTAGGTACCTACACATCCCACATCTACAGCAAAAGTAAACATATGGTGCATCATAAAACAAGCTTTAGTAAATTTCAAAAGACTGAAATTATGCAAATAATATGATCTGATTATTGGAATTAAGCCAGGAAACAAAGATTAGGAAAAAAAAAACAAAGATTAGGCATTCACATTAACAAATTAGGCAATGAAAGCAGCATCAGATAAAACATAGAAGAAAAAAGTATTTATTAAACACAAAATAACCATAAGATTCCAAAAACCAGTAAACTCTAAAGTCCAATAAACAACAGTATACACAGAGCAGTCAGAAGACACAAACACCAGAACGAAACACATAGCAAGACTCAAAGTAAAATTCAGGTCCTGGTAAGATGTTATTTGAAACAACCACAAGCTGATTTATATAAAATATTAAGTAGGGTTGCCAAATCCCTTGAAAAAAACACATCTTACCAAACAAAAAACTGCAAATACTTAAACAGTACTAAACTTTAGCAATTTAATAAATACTTTTTCTATACCAATACAATTGCAACTCAGCATCTGTTCCCATCAGTTACTGGGTGAATCCTCTCTGATGACGACCAGGCTAGATGGCAATCTACGAGTATACCAGAATATCTTTAGGAATCATTTCATTAGGTTTTTTTTTAACCCCAACTAACCTGGCCACATGGTGACTCACATAGACTGAACTGAAAATTGAGGAGCATGCATGGGCGTGAGCTATTCTCTCTGCCCATTGTTACAGTTGTGAAGCTTGGTCTTCTCGTGGGATTCCTAACAGTGAAAGCAGAGCTTCCTTTGTGGACCCTTTCTCCCTACTTGGTTGCCTCATCTAAAGGAGATGCCTAGACTTAATACAATTTAATATGCCATGTTTCGTTGATATCCAACAAGGTTGGATCTTTTCTGAAAAACTAATGAATGGTGGGCAGGAGTGGGATGGGAATTTTCTCCATATAGCATAATACTGTCTGTGTATTGTCTCTGTTATGCTGAGACGTGTAACCTGTTTTTTTAGTCTCTATGAGAATTCTATTATAAAAGAATTTTGGATTTGCCAAAAAACTTCTATGGATCTAGTGAGATGATCCTGTGGTTTCTGTTCTTGATTCTGTGTCATGGATTATATTTATTCATCCATGTATATTGAACCATCCCTGAATCTCTGAGATAAAATTAACTTGATAATAGTAGATATTATTATTCATGTCTTGTTTGTTAACATTTCATTAGGAATATCAATTTTAATGGATAGTTTGGCTAGTCACAATAGTCTGGATTAACAGTTGTTGTCTTTCAGAACTTGGAATACATCTTTCCAGATGCTTAAAGATTTTTTTCAAATAGACAGATGCTATTCTAATGGGCCTGCCATTATAATTGACTTGACATCTTTCTCTTATATTTCATACCTTTACTTTATTCTGCATTTTTAATGATAACTACAATATGTTTTGAAGAATTTCATTCTGATCTATTTGGTATTCTCTAGTCCTCTTGTATTTGTATGATCATGTGTTTTTTTTCTATGTTTGGAACTTTTTTCATTTTACTAATGTTATCTCTACATCTTTACTATGCTATTCTTGCTGTTCTATTCCCATAGTTTCATGGTGTCTCCAAACTGGCCTATGGTTCATTCATACATATTTTTAATTTCTCATAACTTTATTGAATGATTGAATCCCTCTACTATTTTTTCCATCCCTGTGACTCTCTAGTTCTGACATGCTGTCCTATTAGTATAGCTTTCCACAGAGGTCTTTAATCGATTTTCTGACACTCAGTTGTGGTTTTCTTTTAAAGAAAAATGCAAATTATTTATTTAGGTCTTGGTTGACTTCTTATTTTATTCATCTCTTTGTCTATGTCTTTGAATTATTTGACAATAGTCATAATCAGTCTTTTTTAATTATCTGTCTGGAAGTTAATTTAGGTCATTATCTTTAAGAATCCTAACTATGAGGTTTCTATTTTTAAAAGGTATATGTTATTTTGGTTTATAGTATGTGGTGTTTCATTTATGCATTGGTATTTATATATATGCAACTGTTTTGTAGGTCGAGTTTTCTTTACCTCTCCCTTTTACAAGTCACCTTTTATATTTCAGTGAAGATGTTCACAATTTTCACGAAGAGGCTAATTTATATCATAGTTTAGAAATAGATTTGTTCATCTGATATTTAAGACTATATATTTCATCCCAGGTTTTGACTTACCACCTACACTCTGGTATCTGAAGTTTGTCAAGTTACTTGAAACAAGTTATCCCTGGCAATATGGACAGGTCATGGCTCTCAAGGTCAAATGGGGCAAAAGTGGTGTCCTAGTCAGACAGCTATCAGGACTGTAGTGAGGTTTGAAGAAAAAGGAATGCCTGAGTCTCCTGGCCATTTGGGGGAACTCAAGAACACTTGGTGGGGAACAACGTAGACCTAATGAGTCAAAAGGAGCTGATGGTCCATTTGGTGACATGAATGAGTGGAAATTGGTAGGAAGTTGAGAGTAGGTTCCCTAGGCCTCTGAGTCACATGGAATATCTGGAAAGTCTCTCATAGGGAGCAGGCTAGGATACAGAAATTTCCATCTGTCTTCCTTTATAAACCATTTCAAATGAGATCATAATTTAATTACATTTTATTTAATTTTAAAAACAGTTTTATTAATTTTTGATAATTTCATACAAAGCACTTTGATCATATTCTTACCCTTACCTTAACTTCCTTTCCACCTACACACCTACCCAACTTTATGTTTTCTCCCTCCCTTTCTCCATCCCTCCATCCCTCTCTCCCTCTTTCCCCCCTCGATCCCTCCCTTTCTTCTTCCCTCAGTCAGTAAAACTATTTCACACTGACTCTCAAAAATCTTGACTACATTCAAGAGATAAACATGATTATTTGAAAACATTCACCTTAAGAAACTATTTCATGAACAAGATGATGTTAAAGTTTTGCTAAAGGAGAAATGTATTTCTCACATGTACCAAACAATAGGCAGCTATTCACCTATATATTAAATTAATCTACAATATATGAAATCAATCACAATATAATACATGAAATAAGTATACACATCTGAGGAAGGAGGAATAAATAAACCCTTAGCCCAGTGATCCATGGAGATCTCATGGAGCTGCTTGAACTTAATAGATTTCCATTAGCAATAGCTCAAAATGAGGCATTACTGAGCAGTGCTAAGAGGAAGTACCAGGTTCAGGGGACAGGAAGAATACCACATGATTCATATGTTAGAGGCTGGGTTCACAATCAGAAATAGAAATACATTTTTCTCTTCCTTTTCTTCCTTCTCCACCCTCCAAACACCCCTACCCACTCTCCTTCAAGTTCATGACCTCTTTTTTAAAGAACTAGAGTTATTCACATGTGCTGCCACACCTAGCTTTCCACACTGCTTCAAGATCTGAACTCAGGACTTCCAGTGCACCAAGAATTTTCCACACTTGCAACAGCCTCAGTCCCTTCTGTTCTTTTAATTGAGTAAAATTTTCAATGCTTCCTTATAGCAGCCTAAGGAAACAATTGTGGAAGAGCAAAATAGATTGTTAAAATTAGACACAAAAATGTTAACCATAAAATAAAATATTGCCAATTTAGACTTCAAGACATCACTAAAAAAAATATTGAAGAAGGAAGCCAAACATTAAAAATATATCTGCCGTCATATAATGAATGAGGGGTTGTATCCAGTGGAAAATTTCATATGCTTCAGTAAGATAAAATCAAATAACCTAACATTAAATAATTAAAGTTTGAAAAATTCTAAAAGCATGTTAGAACATTCAATAAATATATGATAGTTTCCTTTGTCATCAGGGAGAACAAATTCCAGAGAGATTAAAATAACTGAAGATATTATATGTTAGTGTTGTGTAAACACTGAGAAATCTGCCTTCCAGACTTGGCAAAACTATTTTTAAATTATTTTGTTAGTGCACACTGAACTATAATACACATGTTCATTGATGACCAAATCCAATCCCATCTCATCCCTACTTACATTTACAATAGTGGGAAAATATGCATGTGTATATTAGTGCATATCTATGTATGTTGTCTGTAGTAACATTAAACAAAATAATACATGCATATATAAGTGAGTAGGATGGATAAATTTTAGCTTAACAACAGACAAAAGGAAAACTACATAGCAATGTAAGCGAATGGGCTTCTATCGTATCTAATAAATAAGAATATTTTAAAGACAAAATGTTGATAAAACCTAAAATGGAAGAATGTGTGATTTATTATACCATTTGAAAATCATTTAAAGCAGGAAAAATAAAATATATAGGCAAAAGTCAGAAATAGGTGATTTTAGTAATATTGCTTTTTTTACACAATGTACATTATGGTTTTCCAAGTCAGCTTGCTATCAGCAGTTCACTGAGCTTCACAATTAGTATGTGCCCATTTCTGTATGATGTACAATTTTACATTTTGTTTTTGAGACTGTAATATAATTACAACATGTCTTCGTTCTCTTTTCTCCTACAAACCTTTCCCTGCTCACTCCCTTTCAAATCCATGGCATCCTTTTCAATAACTATTATTGCATGGATATATGTGTTATGAATTTTTGAGTTTTGTGTTTGTTCTTTTAAATCTCTTTAGTATTCTGTATGAAACCCAAAATTATTATATTAGATATTTTAATGAAATTGTTAGGAATACATAAACATTTAAGAAGAGTTGGCAGTTTACCATACTGTAGTTTCCTGTATCTCAGCACTCCTTCATCATTTGCTTAATATTTATTTATATGTTTTGTGTGTGTATGTACACACACACACACATTTGTGTGTGTATATATATATAAGTATATATATATATATGTATATATTTGTGTCTCTGTAATATAAAATGTACAACCATTATATATGTAGGTTGATCATTCCTAGTAAAGAAATCTGAAATTAGACTGATTAAAGATAAAAAACTGAGTGTTGATATGAAGATTTTCATACCTGTTTTCATGTGAACAGTCACAGCTAAAGGGTAAATGTACCATAGATAGATAGAAAAATGGATGGATAGATAGATAGATAGATAGATAGATAGATAGATAGATAGATGATAGATAGATAGATAGATAGATAGATAGATAGATAGATAATACATACATACAGACAGACAGACATGAATGGGTAGACAAACAGCAAAGAATAGATAAATGGACAGATAAATGGATGGACAGACATGTAGATAGTTATGGATGGATAGATAGATAGATATGGTATATATTAAATATCAATAAAATTTGTGCTTGTGCTAGTGCACCCATCCTATAATAGTTCATTATATATATAAAAAAATTAAAATTCAAACAAAATTTAAAATTCAAGACTTTTGGTTCTGAACATTGATATATTTTCTCTATAATAATTCTCACACCTTTATCCATAAGTGTCACTGAATAGCATTGCATTTTCAGGGCGGCTACTGTGCAAATAAAATTGTTCTTTGTTCTGCTCTATGTGCTATTACTTTGGATTTTACTTCACATCAACAAATCATTCATTAACAAATAATGGATTTTTATTTTTATTTTTTAGATTTACATCTCCTCCTGTAAAAATATTTGTTTTATTATACATTGCCAGTAAAGTACTGATAGACCTCAATATAGTTGCAAATTATACATTGAGCTTTCTGGTATCTGTGGTTTAATTATTATAATTATTTGTAGACCTATAGTCATTAAAATATTTTCAACTATTTATCAGTTCTTATAGTTTTGAGTTAAATTATATTTGATTCCTTGGGGTGCTCTTTATCTTCTCAATAACCATAAACATTCACCAACTACTTTTCTTTTTCTTACTGTTTTTACATCAAATGTAGTGAAAATATAGTAGCCCTTCAGAATGAATCAGATGTTCATCAACTCTCAGAAGCATTACCAGAGGCCTACTTAGCAACTATCCCTTTCCCTAAGTTCATACTTTGTCCTCTTTTCTCTAGCGATTTTAGAGTACCTGGTTTTCTGTTGAGATCCTTGATCCATCTGGAGTTGCATTTTGTGCAAATTGAGAGATAGATAAGGACTATCTTTTAAAGATTCTGTCATTTCTGCAATGGATACTTCTTACATCCTTGCCAAAACCAAGATTGTTGTTGGGGAGGGGGAATCACACTGTAGTGACCTGCAAAGTCCTACTTTTTTCATTTCTGCTCCTTTATTATTGGGTTTTATGTTACACTCTAATTCAGTTCATTATTATAAGCATACTTGGGCCTTATTCATCTTCATTGCCACCTCCTGTCACCTCTCTATCTTGCTTGTAATTTCACTTATTTCCTCTTAGAGCTGTATGTATCCAATATAATTCTAAAGATCATGACTTTGGTTTATGACTGCTAAGTTTAGACACCTACTTCTAGAAGTGGCATGGCTTTGTTATTCTTTATAACTGAGTGATATTGGGCATTTATACCACATTTTCTATTTAAAATAGTATAAGTTGGAAACTAAAATCATAAAAATGAACTGGTTATGAAAATGCACTATAGGAAATTCACTGAAGGAAGAGGAAGCAAGGAGATACAGTAAGAACACATAAACTACGCATATTAGCTAAGATTGAAAGAGTCTTACAAAAAAACACGAGGAGAGAACTGACCTATGGAAGATGGGGTGAGAGCAGAGCATGGTGTAACCGGCAAATTAAAAAGAGAGTTTGATTTTAATATCAGACACAAGAATAAATTGTTAGGAATTATGTCATTTGATTTCTTGCTTAGATGTTTCGCGTTGCTTTGCTTTGTTAAGCAAAGCGTTGTGAGGATGAGCTCCATTTCCTGGTGTATAACAACAAGAATCTTATTGTAAGGTAGCAAAAGTAAACACACAGGTATCAGTTCAAGTTAAAGATGATATTTCCATGAGCAAAATGACAGGAGAGATGCTGGGAACCACACTTATTTAACATACAATGTAAAAGTAAACAACAGAATTTCTTAATGAACTAAAGGATAGGCATGCAGATAAACAGTGGATAATAATGTAAGGAAGATACAACGTAAGAAGTGTGTGAAGGCAAGCACCGGAAGAGCATCGATGGATTCTGGGATAGAATCACAACATGTAAATATTTTTTCAATAATTCTATCACATGAATATTTGCTTGATAGTGCAGAGACAGCAGAGTACAATGGAAGAATAATTATTAATTATGAGTCAGGATACTTCGATACAATGTCTAGAAATCATTTTCTTCTGCACATGACTTTCTTTCAAGTCCAAAATTATAAGAATAATTTTTCTGATTGTGAGAATCAATAAGATAGGCAAAAGCTAACCAACATTATACCTAGCATGTATTTTATAGGTGCTATGTACACCTTTTTATAGGTGAATATATACACCTTCTTAATAAGTAACAGGGGATGTTCTTATAAACTAGGATTAACTTTTAACATATTTCCTCAGAAATGGAGAGTAAAGATCTCCCTTCACTGAATATCTATGAATATTTTATCATTTATTCACATGAGCTACTTCAGATGCTTAATTTGGTCCCTTTTTAATGCAGAATGCATTTAGTATTATTTTAAAAAGGAAATCTGACAATACTACCAGCACATTTTATAAAGCATGCAGAATTTCAGGCTTTCAAAAGAGCAGTGGAGAAAAGGCTTTGAAGATAGGTCAGATGGTGTAGGACTTCATTAGGTGACAAACAATCAGGGTATTCAGGCAAGAGGAATATGAGTTCAAGACCTGACAGACCTGCAGAAGAAGTTCAAGGGCAATATGGATTTATTTAGCCCCTGCCTCAAAATTAATTTAATAGTAAAAGAGAAAGCTGGGATGTGGCTTCCTTGAAGAGCACTTACATAACAGTAAGTAGCCCTACTGACCACCCTGGTTTTGGGAAAAACTGTATCTCAGCTCCTCCTTGTAATTTGTGTAAGAAAATTAAATATCTCTAGAGTACTAGGCATGTAATTACAGCACTTGAAAGGGAAAGCAGAGAGATTAAGGTTCAAGGCCAGCCTCAGTTACATAGCAAATTCCATGGTAGCCTGGGTTACATGAGACCCTGTTTCAAATACAGAAACATACATCTCTGCAGGTTCATAATAGTTCCAGACAAGTGGGACTGGAACAGACTCTCAATTTCCATCCATAAAAATCTCACTTGTCCCTCCTTACTGTATTTCAATTCATGATCTCTTTTTCATTGTCTTTGCATGTAGATGTATACATATAGATATACACATATGTATTCCTAAGTCTAATATGTAAATGTTTTATGCATGTTTTCATTTGGTATTCCATAACTAGTTGGTGTGCATTTCTTCAGATGATCTTTTGAGTCATTACGTTACATCTCTAGGATAGAAAATAATCTATTGCTCCCTTATAATTGTTAATTAAATGATGAGTTTATACACATGGATATCCCTTTATAATTTTAAAATATGAATAGATTTTCTCACTTCACAAATATTTATTGAGTATTGACTAAGTTCCAGATTAAATACTTATACTTTTTGGGTTAGTGGTTTAGTTGTAGGGAAATGAGCAATAATTGAATGAATGTCAACCAATAAAAGTACAAAATGGTCATTGAAGGCACAAAATATCATATAGAAGATGTAACATTCAAGTGAATTATTTCTGTATATGTGAGCTCGCATAACGATGTGCCATTTGAAATGAGAGCTGAAAGATGAAGCCATGTCAACTTCAGAACACAATGCAAACTGCAATCTAGACAGAACATTCCTAGTTCAACATAGAAATAAGCTTGTTTGTCAGAGAAAAATATAGAGAGGTTGATATGGACAAAAAAATCATATTAAGACGATTACAAGAAGAGACACACAACTAGTATAAGACATTAAGCAGGAAATTAAATATTTGAATTAAGCTGTTGTTTCAGAAGCAAGACTAGAGATAACAGCACCATTTAATAAGTAACTATGAAGTTACCCCCAGAAAAATGAGAAAACATGGGAAATATGTAAGAATTTTGCTGATATATTGGCAGCATCTAATATGGAGGTAAATCATTACTCAACATTTTGAGTAAAGAGGTATGTGGATATCACGTAGGAGCATCCCTTATGAAAGCCTAGAAGGCTGTGTAAGCTGCAGTGATAGTAACCAGAAACTGGACTCAGGGTGAAACTACCATTAGTGGTCAATAATGCCTAGCATGCTTACTATACATCTGTATAGAGTTGGTGAAAAGGTAAGACGTCATTATGAAACAATGTCTAAACAATAATAAACACAAGGCTTATTATTATTAGTTAACTGTATATAAAGACTAAAATTATAGGCAATTTGGCTGCCGAAATGACAAAGGGGTTCAGAGTTCACTCTACTCTCTTGCAGAAAACCCAAGTTTGATTCCCAGCTTGGGCAGCTCACAACTACAGGTAACTCTAGCTGCAAGAATGTAATCCTTCCACTGTGGTTAGGACAAAACGGCAACCAACAGATTGGGAAAAGATCTTTACCAATCCTACAACAGATAGAGGCCTTATATCCAAAATATACAAAGAACTCCAAAAAGTTAGACCAAGAGGGAGACAAAAAACCCTATTAAAAATGGGGTTCAGAGCTAAACAAAGAATTCACAGCTGAGGAATGCCGAATGGCTGAGAAACACCTAAAGAAATGTTCAACATCTTTAGTCATCAGGGAAATGCAAATCAAAACAACCCTGAGATTTCACCTCACACCAGTGAGAATGGCTAAGATCAAAAACTCAGGTGACAGCAAATGCTGGCGAGGATGTGGAGAAAGAGGAACACTCCTCCATTGTTGGTGGGATTGCAGACTGGTACAACCATTCTGGAAATCAGTCTGGAGGTTCCTCAGAAAATTGGACATTAAACTGCCTGAGGATCCAGCTATCCCTCTCTTGGGCATATACCCAAAAGATGCCCCAACATATAAAAAAGACACGTGCTCCACCATGTTCATCGCAGCCTTATTTATAATAGCCAGAAGCTGGAAAGAACCCAGATGCCCTTCAACAGAGGAATGGATACAGAAAATGTGGTATATCTACACAATGGAATATTACTCAGCTATCAAAAACAACGAGTTTATGAAATTTGTAGGCAAATGGTTGGAACTGGAAAATATCATCCTGAGTGAGCTAACCTAATCACAGAAAGACATACATGGTATGCACTCATTGATAAGTGGCTATTAGCCCAAATGCCTGAATTACCCTAGATGCCTAGAACAAATGAAACTCAAGACGGATGATCAAAATGTGAATGCTTCACTCCTTCTTTAAAAGGGGAACAAGAATACCCTTGGCAGGGAAGAGAGGGCAAAGATTAAAACAGAGACTGAAGGAAACATCCATTCAGAGCCTGCCCCACATGTGGCCCATATATATACAGCCACCCAATTAGACAAGATGGATGAAGCAAAGAAGTGCAGAAGTGTAGATCGCTCCTGAGAGACACAGCCAGAATACAGCAAATACAGAGGCGAATGTCAGCAGCAAACCTCTGAACTGAGAATAGGACCCCCGTTGAAGGAATCAGAGAAAGAACTGGAAGAGCTTGAAGGGGCTCGAGACCCTATATGTAAAACAATGCCAAACCACCAGAGCTTCCAGGGGCTAAGCCACTACCTAAAGACTATACATGGACTGACCCTGGACTCTGACCTCATAGGTAGCAATGAATATCCTAGTAAGAGCACCAGTGGAAGGGGGAAGCCCTGGGTCCCTAATACTGAACCCCAGTGAACTAGACTGTTTCGGGAGGCGGCAATGGGGAGGGTCGGGAGGGAACACCCATAAGGAAGGAGGGGGAGGGGATGTTTGCCGGAACCGGAAAGGGAATAACACTCAAATGTATATAAGAAATATTCAGTGCTAATAAAAAAAAAAAAAAAAAAAAGAATGTAATCCTTCCTTCAGTTCCCCACAATCAGTGCACTTACATGCACAAAAGCACATACATATACTTTTTAAATAAATTAATTAATTAATAGGAAATATGTCAGGCAATGGACTCCAGTTAACTTTGCTTAAATTTAGGTTCATGTGATTATGAACAATCAAACCATATACCCCAGCCTCTTCATCTGTAAAATGGTACTTTACTCTAACAGTAATACTTACCTCATAGACACTTGGATTGATTACTTTTCTTACTGTTGTAACAAAAACAAAAAAACAAAAAAGTTTTTTAAGGTACAAAAGTTTTGTTTTCTCTTATAGTTGAGATGATGAAACGCATTGTGGCAGAAAAGGCTTGTTGGCCAGAGCATGAGTTGTCTGGACATCTCATATAACATATGAGATCGCATGTAACCTCCGCACTCAGGAAGTAGACAGAGGTGAGTGCTCACACTCAGACCAGTACTCCTTTGTACTCTGAGCTCCTTTGCATTCAGTCAGGATCCATTGAATATGCCACCCACATTTAGGGTGAGTCTTCCAAATTTAATATAATCTGAAAAATCCCTCACAAACGTACCCAGAGACTTGCATACAAGGTGATTCAAGATCCTGGTAATTTGATAATGCCAGACATCACATTGCTATTGTGAGGACTCAATTTTAAATATTTTATTTATTTATTATTAATTTAATTATTTATTTATTTATTTATTTATTTATTGTGTGGCTGTGTGGGTACACACATGTAAGGGTCAGAGGAAAATGTGCAGGAGGAAGTTCTTGCCTTCTAGTGTGTGTGTCACTGGGATCAGCCTTAGGTTGTCAGGCTTGTTACTATGTTTCTCTGTGTGCTGAACCATTTCTCCAGTCTAGCTTTGAGTTTTGAGATAAGATTTCTCAAAGAGTAGTATAATTGTGGTAGTTGATATTATTTTTATGAGATCATTATGATACTTGATCCACTTGTTTTATTCTATTTTCTTGCTTGGGTTTGTGGATCCCTGCACTGAGGGCTGATATCAGTTACCAATCCTTGACTTCAGAAGCACCTAAGAAATTAGTTAAGCAGACTTCTAGCTGAATTTCTGAAGGGGTTTCCATAAAGATTTAAATAAAAGGCTAATATCATGATTATAAATGGCACCATCCTATAGACCAAGAACCGAGAACCAAGTGGAATAGAAGATAAAAGAGAAAGCCAAGGGATGAGGAATTCCCCTCCCCTCTTCTCCAAGTAATCATCTCCAAGTGGGACATCACATTCTCTCCCCCAACAAAGCTCAGGGATGACCATGGAGGAAGAAGGTGAAAGACTGTAAAAACCATAATAATAAAAGACTAGTATTCTGTGGGACACGAAAGCACAGCCGTACCTACACACTCACAGTAGCTGGGCACTGCGTGCACAAGACCTGCACAAGAGCAAGCCAGGCAAAATCCCAGCCTGGCCTGAGCTTACGATATCCCACCCCTAACTGAGACATAGGCCCTGAAAAGTGACCCATGGTGCAGTAGACAGTCCCACAGCCATGAACGTAAAGGCAGCAGAAAACCGACTCCATGGGTATTAAGTTAAAACAAACGAGAGAGAGACAGAGAGAGCATGCGAACTTGGAAGCAAAGGCACTGGAGGGAAGAGAATGGGAGGAGGATTAGATCAGACACATTATTTGTATGTGTGGTTTTTTAATAAAATATTTAATTAGAATAATGCTTTAGGAGTATATTTAATAAGAAGAAAAGTTATACTCCAAGTATTTTTTCATACCTTGTTTATTATTTGTGTATTTTACATCATGAACCCCAAGCACAGACACTTCCTAATACTCCCAAGACCACACTTGTATTCTTGTGACTTCTGTCCCCCTCAAAAAAGAAGAAATATTCATTGCAATGAGTCTGTAATCTGGTTCAAGGTTTCTGGTTTCTGAAGCACCATAAATACTGGAGCGTTACAGAGACCATCTCAGAGATCCTGTTCCTGCCCAGAGTCAGGGTGGAGGTGCAGCAGGCAGGGTATCCTGGGGCAGGTTCAGGTTCGGTGCAAACTCTGGCTGCCACACACCTCTCTGACCTCAGCTTTTGCCACCGTGAGCCTCTCTAGGTCAACCTTTGTACTTTGTAGCCTTGTAGGCCTAACTGCTGCCTAGCACTCTCCCTCCCAGTAGAGCAAGCAGCAGGGGTTGCAGCTACCTCAGCTCCACATAGGTGTCTGGCCAGCCTGAGGGTTTAGGACCAGCCCTGTTTAACAATGATCAGCTTCTGCAGGAGCTCCAAGGAGTAGCACATGCCCTTTTCATTGGTGCTGGCTGCATGGCAAACAGCACCAGCAGCAGCTTGCGCACCTCCCTGTTGTTGATGACACTTGTCAGGAAAGACTTGGGTGCTTGTAGCCTGCTGGCTGAGTCATCAGCAAAGGGTATAGATGCTTCCTTCTCAGCACATGGCTCTGTTCCACCATCTTTCCTTCCAATTTTGCAAGTTCATATTTTAAAAGCACCTTCCATTAAGACTTGCAGATTTGTTTTTGTTGTTGTTTCATTTTCTTGGATCTTCTGGGCTCTTGTGATCCCTGTACACTCCTTTTCCACCAGCTTATCACATCTCGTAGCCTTCATAGGTCTCTCAGACACCACAGTGAATGCTTGTGGCTGCCGCCATCCTTGTCTCCCAACCAGGAAAGCTCCAAATATTTTTTTTTATTAAATACACCTATACTTGAATATCTGTGCATATAAGAAGGTCTGTGTATGTTTAATAGGAAGACAGAGAAAGAAAGAGTGAAGCCGTGGCTGGGATTTCAGCTCTGAGAAAAGGCTACAAACGTTAGTATTCTGACAGCATCACTTTCCACCTGTATCCTGAACAAACTATTTTGCATAGTAGTGCCTCTCTTTTTCTATGCATATGAAGAGGGACTTGTTATTTTCTTGGGAGGATTAAACAAATTTAAGAGCAAAGATGTACTAGAAATGACCCTCAAGTAAGCCTTACAAACATTATTTTTTACTTTTATAACCAAAATGTTAACATCAGATATCAATTTATTAATACTTAATGATTGAGCACACAGCACTAAAACTGTGGTCCAAGTTCCTCTCCTTAAGAAACTTACATTCCAATAGATGTACAGGACACCAAGACAGATAAATAAATCCAAATGCTGATAGATATTAAGAAAATTATTGTAAAAAATAAGGGTGTTGCTTTAGACATACTATCAAGCGGGTCCTTACAAGAGATGTTGCTTGCTCAGGAATCTAATAAATGTATGTATGTTGGTAAAACAGCATGCAAAGTTAAGACGGCAGCTGGGGATGCTTTCTTTATGAGGATTTGCTTGCATATTTGAGAAATCCCAACTCAGCTCTGGGTCGGAGAGAAGTTAACTAAAGCATTGGAAACTAGTGAGAGAGAGAAAGTGCCCAGGGCCAGGTAATTCTGGACTATGTCAACATGAAAGTGATTTAGGTGTTATTTTAGATGTGCTAAGGATCCACACAAGGCTCTGAGGAGAATAATGATTCAAAGATTACATTTGTTGTTTTATATACCTGTCATAGTGCAAAATCATTTAGTGATGCGATTGATTATTTATTTAAAATTTTCTTCTGATATATATAGAATATATATGTATATATATTCTAGAAAGATTTGATTATCAGGTAGATGGCTAGTTATTGTTGCTCCTAGTTTTCTCCAACTAAATTTTATAGTTATATACGATCTCCATATAAACATGTCTCCCCTCCCCTATCCCTCTCCTTGCCTCCCCTTCTCCTCTCCTTGCTTCTACCCTCCCCTACTCTTCCATTCTATCCCCCCTCTCTCCTTTTCCGTCCTCCCCTCCTTCCCTCCACTCTTCACTCAGATCAAACCTGGATCCTCATGCGTACCAAGCACATGGCGTACCAAAATTATTAGCCCAGCCCTAACCAATTCATTTTAATTGACCATAATTTTAAAAGGCAATACATAAACATAAGTATATATTAACTAGTTTTATTGCATATTTTAAATTTTTATTGAAATTTTATACAATGTATTCTAATAATCTAGCCACTTTTCCCCCCTCATAGAAAAGCTAGTAAAATTAAAAATACTCAAAGCCTGAAGAAAGCAAAATAAGAATAAGGCATATGACCAATTGCATTCCATTGGAGAAAACTGAGTTTTCTTCCTCAAGGACTGTCTTGGACCTGTGCAGGCCTTGTGCAGGCCCTGTGTATACTGCCACAATTTCTATGAATTCATGTGTGTGTCAGTTCTGTTTGCATCTGGAAAATGCTGTCATCCATCCCCTGTCACTCTTAAAATCTTTCTATTGCTTCTTGTTCATAGCCTTCCAATCCCTGAGAGGAGAAGTTTGATTAAAAAAAAAATCCCCGGGCTGGGGATTTAGCTCAGTGGTAGAGCGCTTACCTAGGAAGTGCAAGGCCCTGGGTTCGGTCCCCAGCTCCGGAAAAAAAAAAATCCCCTTTAGAACTGAGTATTAAAAAGTCTTTCACTCTCTGAACATTGTCTAATGATGGATCCCTGTATTAGTTTTATCTACTACAAAGAAAGCTCCTCTGATTATGGCTAAGAAAGAGAGTGGTCTATAGGTACAGCAGAATGTTGTTCTAACTCATTATATTGCTGAGTTCCTTTAGCAGAACAATGATATTTGGTTTTCCTATAAGCTCATGGTCTGTTTAATCTCAGGTTCTCATCCATTGATAAGTCTTCCATCCTATGGAGTGGGCCTTAAATGCAATTAGAGGGGACAGTTGGTTACTGCCACAACATTGATGCCACTATTGCACCAGTATATCATGCAGGCAAGTCACCTTTATAGGTCACACCATATACAGGGTGTGTAAATGGATTAGTGATTACTGTCCTCCTCTGATAATGTGTAGAGAACCTTCCAGTACCATGAATACTTGTTGGTAGGAGTGAAGCACCAGCTCAACTTCTCCAAGTTCATTTAGATGTAAATGTTGTCTTCAGTGAAGGGTCTTACCATTAATTTGTGGACAGTAACCAATAGTTTTGCAAAAAGCCTGGAAAAAAAAAACTCAATTAGATTCAATCCATTCCTGACACTATCAATTTCATTTGAGGCATTATTTCCTCTGCTATTTGATGACTCCACTTAGATTTCTTTCATATGTATACATATTCTACCATAGCGGGTTTCCATAAGACCCCTGACATGGCCCTTAATGTTAGTTGTCCCTCCCCATTCTCCCCCCTCACTTCTGTCTTCCCCTCCTCCCCATTTAATCATCTCACCTAAACCATTCTTAAGTGATTTTTGGTGATCTATCCTCTTCAATCATAGAGAATAGCTCATCATTTAATTCTATTTTTTGCAGGGGAGGGGGGTAAGTAAGATTAACATTACCCACAGATATTCACAAACATTCTGGAAGGAACAGCACTCTTATTACCTTCCCCGTACTATTTTGTCAATAAGAGCATAACACAGGAGCCATTGCTGTGAAAAACACTTCCCCTTCATGGTTGAGTTAGCACTTGTGCATGAACAATCCACTGCTGATTTTCTATACCTAGGGAAACTATAATAGTTACTATGAAAATAATACATTTGAGTCACTGTGTCATTATCTTCTGACTGTTTTTGGAAAAGAAAAAAAAAGCATCTCACCCTGGCAATGAAACATGGCATGTCACAAAGATCAAACTCTTCTTACTGTGTGCACACCGCTGTTAGCAAGATGGATTGCTATGCTTGATCGATACTTGAAGCATGTGGTTCATGGTGGGCAATGTGAGCATTTGGGTATTTACAATCATGGAGAGTGAGCCATTCCCACTGTCAAATTATTGAACCGCTCCTTTACATCTGATACTCATGACCTTAACCAAAGTTCTTCAGAAGAAATAAAAGCATTGCTTGAAAAATATCACAAATATGGTCACCAACCCTCATATATATTTACAATTTTAATATGGACAAACAAAAGAGTAACTGTTATGACCACGGGCATTTCATATGGATAGTAACTGTGGTTTTAAATGCAAATGACAGAACACAAATGCCAGCCCAGGCTACTGTATCCTGCAAAACTCTCAATTAACATAGCTGGAGAAACCAAGATATTCCATGACAAAACCAAATTTACACAATATCTTTCTACAAATCCAGCACTACAAAGGATAATAAATGGTAAAGCCCAACATAAGGAGGCAAGCTATACCCAAGAAGAGGCAAGAAACTAATCGTTTGGGCAACAAAACAAAGAGAAGAAAAGCACACAAACATAACACATCCACGTATGAATATAACAGGAAGCAATAATCACTATTCCTTAATATCTCTCAACATCAATGGCCTCAACTCCCCAATAAAAAGACATAGATTAACAAACTGGATACGCAACGAGGACCCTGCATTCTGCTGCCTACAGGAAACACACCTCAGAGACAAAGACAGACACTACCTCAGAGTGAAAGGCTGGAAAACAACTTTCCAGGCAAATGGTCGGAAGAAGCAAGCTGGAGTAGCCATTCTAATATCAAATAAAGTCAATTTTCAACTAAAAGTCATCAAAAAAGATAAGGAAGGACACTTTATATTTATCAAAGGAAAAATCCACCAAGATGAACTCTCAATCCTAAATATCTATGCCCCAAATACAAGGGCACCTACATACGTAAAAGAAACCTTACTAAAGCTCAAAACACACATTGCACCTCACACAATAATAGGAGGAGACTTCAACACCCCACTCTCATCAATGGACAGATCATGGAAACAGAAATTAAACAGAGACGTAGACAGACTAAGAGAAGTCATGAGCCAAATGGACTTAACGGATATTTATAGAACGTTCTACCCTAATGCAAAAGGATATACCTTCTTCTCAGCTCCTCATGGTACTTTCTCCAAAATTGACCATATAATTGGTCAAAAAACGGGCCTCAACAGGTACAGAAAGATAGAAATAATACCATGCGTGCTATCGGACCACCACGGCCTAAAGCTGGTCTTCAATAACAATAAGGGAAGAATGCCCACATATACGTGGAAATTGAACAATGCTCTACTCAATGATAACCTGGTCAAGGAAGAAATAAAGAAAGAAATTAAAAACTTTTTAGAATTTAATGAAAATGAAGGTACAACATACCCAAACTTATGGGACACGATGAAAGCTGTGCTAAGAGGAAAACTCATAGCGCTGAGTGCCTGCAGAAAGAAACAGGAAAGAGCATATGTCAGCAGCTTGACAGCACACCTAAAAGCTCTAGAACAAAAAGAAGCAAATACACCCAGGAGGAGTAGAAGGCAGGAAATAATCAAACTCAGAGCAGAAATCAACCAAGTAGAAACAAAAAGGACCATAGAAAGAATCAACAGAACCAAAAGTTGGTTCTTTGAGAAAATCAACAAGATAGATAAACCCTTAGCCAGACTAACGAGAGGACACAGAGAGTGTGTCCAAATTAAAAAAATCAGAAATGAAAAGGGAGACATAACTACAGATTCAGAGGAAATTCAAAATATCATCAGATCTTACTATAAAAGCCTATACTCAACAAAACTTGAAAATCTGCAGGAAATGGACAATTTCCAGACAGATACCAGGTAATCAAGTTAAATCAGGAACAGATAAACCAGTTAAACAACCCCATAACTCCTAAGGAAATAGAAGCAGTCATTAAAGGTCTCCCAACCAAAAAGAGCCCAGGTCCAGACGGGTTTAGTGCAGAATTTATCAGACCTTCATAGAAGACCTCATACCAATATTATCCAAACTATTCCACAAAATTGAAACAGATGGAGCACTACCGAACTCCTTCTATGAAGCCACAATTTTATACCTAAACCACACAAAGACCCAACAAAGAAAGAGAACTTCAGACCAATTTCTTATGAACATCGATTTAAAAAATACTCAACAAAATTCTGGCAAACCGAATCCAAGAGCACATCAAAACAATCATCCACCATGATCAAGTAGGCTTCATCCCAGGCATGCAGGGATGGTTTAATATACGGAAAAACCATCAACGTGATCCATTATATAAACAAACTGAAAGAACAAAACCACATGATCATTTCATTAGATGCTGAGAAAGCATTTGACAAAATTCAACACCCCTTCATGATAAAAGTCCTGGAAAGAATAGGAATCCAAGGCCCATACCTAAACATAGTAAAAGCCATATACAGCAAACCAGTGGCTAACATTAAACTAAATGGAGAGAAACTTGAAGCAATCCCACTAAAATCAGGGACTAGACAAGGCTGCCCACTCTCTCCCTACTTATTCAATATAGTTCTTGAAGTTCTAGCCAGAGCAATCAGACAACAAAAGGAGGTCAAGGGATACAGATCGAAAAGAAGAAGTCAAAATATCACTATTTGCAGATGATATGATAGTATATTTAAGGATCCCAAAAGTTCCACCAGAGAACGACTAAAGCTGATAAACAACTTCAGCAAAGTGGCTGGGTATAAAATTAACTCAAATAAATCAGTAGCCTTCCTCTACACAAAAGAGAAACAAGCCAGAAAGAAATTAGGAACCGACACCCTTCATAATAGACCCAAATAATATAAAGTACCTCGTGACTTTAACCAAGCAAGTAAAAGATTTGTACAACAAGAACTTCAAGACTCTGAAGAAAGAAATTGAAGAAGACCTCAGAAGATGGAAAGATCTCCCATGCTCATGGATTGGCAGGATTAATATATAAAAATGGCCATTCTGCCAAAAAGCGATCTACAGATTCAATGCAATCCCATCAAAATACCAATCCAATTCTTCAAAGAGTTAGACAGAACAATTTGCAAATTCATCTGAATAACAAAAAAACCCAGGATAGCTAAACTATGCTCAACAATAAAAGGACTTGGGGAATCGCTATCCCTGAACTCAAGCAGTATTACAGAGCAATTGTGATAAAAACTGCATGGTATTGGTACAGAGACAGACAGATAGACCAATGGAATAGAATTGAAGACCCAGAAATGAACCCACACACCTATGGTCACTTGATTTTTGACAAAGGAGCCAAAACCATCCAATGGAAAAAAGATAGCATTTTCAGCAAATGGTGCTGGTTCAACTGGAGGTCAACATGTAGAAGAATGCAGATCGATCCATGCTTATCACCCTGTACAAAGCTTAAGTCCAAGTGGATCAAGGACCTCCACATCAAACCAGACACACTCAAACTAATAGAAGAAAAACTAGGAAGCATCTGGAACACATGGGCACTGGAAAAAATTCTGAACAAAACACCAATGGCTTATGCTCTAAGATCAAGAATCGACAAATGGGATCTCATAAAACTACAAAGCTTCTGTAAGGCAAAGGACACTGTGGTCAGGACAAACGGCAACCAACAGATTGGGAAAAGATCTTTACCAATCCTACAACAGATAGAGGCCTTATATCCAAAATATACAAAGAACTCAAAAAGTTAGACCAAGGGGGGACAAATAACCCTATTAAAAAAAATGGGGTTCAGAGCTAAACAAAGAATTCACAGCTGAGGAATGCCAATGGCTGAGAAACACCTAAAGAAATGTTCAACATCTTTAGTCATCAGGAAATGCAAATCAAAACAACCCTGAGATTTCACCTCACACCAGTGAGAATGGCTAAGATCAAAACTCAGGTGACAGCAAATGCTGGCGAGGATGCGGAGAAAGAGGAACACCCTCCATTGTTGGTGGGGTTGCAGACTGGTACAACCATTCTGGAAATCAGTCTGAGGTTTCTAGAAAATTGACATTGAACTGCCTGAGGATCCAGCTATACCTCTTTGGGCATATACCCAAAAGATGCCCCAACATATAAAAAGACACGTGCTCCACTATGTTCATCGCAGCCTTTATTTATAATAGCCAGAAGCTGGAAAGAACCCAGATGCCCTTCAACAGAGGAATGGATACAGAAAATGTGGTACATCTACACAATGGAATATTACTCAGCTATCAAAAACAACGACTTTATGAAATTGAGGCAAATGGTTGAACTGGAAAATATCATCCTGAGTGAGGTAACCCAATCACAGAAAGACATACATGGTATGCACTCACTGATAAGTGGCTATTAGCCCAAATGCTTGAATTACCCTAGTGGCCTAGAACAAATGAAACTCAAGACGGATGATCAAAATGTGAAGGCTTCACTCCTTCTTTAAAAGGGGAACAAGAATACCCTTGGCAGGGAAGAGAGAGGCAAAGATTAAAACAGAGACTGAAGGAACACCCATTCAGAGCCTGCCCCACATGTGGCCCATACATATAGAGCCACCCAATTAGACAAGATGGATGAAGCAAAGAAGTGCAGACCGACAGGAGCCGGAGGTAGATCGAACCTGAGAGACACAGCCAGAATACAGCAAATACAGAGGCGAATGCCAGCAGCAAACCACTGAACTGAGAACGGGACCCCCGTTGAAGGAATCAGAGAATGAACTGGAAGAGCTTGAAGGGGCTTGAGACTCCATATGTACAACAATGCCAAGCAACCAGAGCTTCCAGGACCAAGCCACTACCTAAAGACTATACATGGACTGACCCTGGACTCTGACCTCATAGGTAGCAATGAATATCCTAGTAAGAGCACCAGTGGAAGGGGGAAGCCCTGGGTCCTGTTAAGACTGAACCCCCAGTGAACTAGACTGTCGGGGGAGGCGCAATGGGGGAGGGGGGGAGGGAACACCATAAGGAAGGGGGAGGGAAGGGATGTTTGCCAAATGTACATAAGAAATACTCAAGTTAATAAAAAAAAAGATAATTACAGAAAAATGCAAAAAAAAAAAATGCAAATGACAGTAGTTTATGGATTTTTTTTAAGCTATAATCGTGGCTAGTAGTTTAAATTTAGGTGAAATGTAAGAACTTGCTTGGAAAGAAATCTCTGCATAGCCTCTATTTTTCATGTAAGGTATAGTATGGTTTGCCCTAAACTGTACCTCAGAGAATGGGAGAGGAATAGAATTCAGGAACCGGTTTAGGTAGTAAGGCAGGAGCTAGTCTCATTCTGTCGTTCGGTGCATGAGAAACAGAACTTTGATGCTCTAGCCTAGAAACTGATCACTGTTTTCCCCGCAGACACCATCATCCACTCTACAAATAAGCTGGTTAGTGACAGGAAAGGCAGTATGATAATTAGCACTGTGACTCCCTGAGCAGCTGCTCCTTGCCAGGCAAATTCCTAAGGGCTTTGGCTGCCTGTTGGATTGATCCTCATTAACCTGTGAAATCTGTATGACAGCCTGAGAGGTGCTGATGATGACTGTTTCCACTCAACATATGACACAAAGTGGAGGCAAATAGACTCAATGAATTGTTCGAGATTGCGGAACTAAGCCCATAATCCTAACTACAGAGGAGGTGGAGGCAAGAGGATTGTGAGTTCAAGGTCAGCCTGCAAAACACACTGTGAGCAAGGAGGAGTAAGTAAGGGACAACTGAGAGCCAAGAAGGATGGCACCACATATTACATCCTCTCACTGTGACATCTGGTCTGTCAGTATCTACATTCAGTAGTCATGGAATCATCATGTTTGATCTGACAGAACTCAGTCATTGCCGTGCATGCAGTAGTTCTGTCAAAATAAATCCTAGATGATGACTTTATCATCACTTTTCTAGAATTAGGACAGCATTGGTAGGATTTATTCAATGATTTAGAAGACCTACAGGACTTTAATCAGCTATGTAATTTCTCTTTGCTATGCATGAGAATATCTGCTAAAGGTGTCTCCTTCATTTTTTAAGTTAGAGAAAGGTTTCTCCTAAACACATTAGTCTTCTATCAAATTCTATGTCTAACAACTAGAGAATTTGAGCTACTCTGTGAGCAAAGTTAAGGCATTTTCCTTAAAATTCATTTCTGTTTTTTTTTTTTTCTGTTGACCAGGGTCTCTATTATTTTCCCTATGGCTTAGGAACCCAGCTAGGCATTAAGCCACATTTCTCGCTAAAGGCCGTACATACACAAAAAGCCCATTAGACGCATGCATTATGTTGAGAAGGATAATTAGAGTAATCACAATCTCGCACAGCCTCTGCAGAAGCATTTTTGACTGAAGGTGCTAGCAATTGACTGCTTCTACTTAGAAGCAGAAAGAACATGAACTTATCGTTAGTGGCAGGTCTTTCTGCAAAGAAAGCCTTAGCTCTCTTGAATACTTGAAATGTGCCACATGTCAGGGTAGGAGTCACTGTATATGCTATGCTAATAATTATCTGGAAATTTGGCTATCCATTTAAAGAAGCAGCCCTGTTGCTATTAGTTTCTTAATTCATTCAAACTTCTATTGACACAAATTAAAACACAACTCTTGCTGTCTATTGATCATGTCAGTGGTAAATTTTTTCTCTCCGCAGAATTCATTTTTAAAGACTACTTTTATTAAACTAAATACTGCTGGTTAACTAAAGTCTCAGCTTTTATAGACTCAAGAGAACAGGATCTAACATAAATTAATCATGACTTAATTGACTGAACTAATTCAAGTTCCCTCCAGTCCAATGCACAACAATATTCTTGTCGTCCCAATGAAAGCTAAATGGTGCATTGCCCCAGAAGTACTAACATTCATATCTTCAGTGTGCCTTTTACTGAGATACAGTTTTAATATTCTCAAAGTTGCCAACAAATATCTTCCAAGTTAAGAAGACTGAATTAATTGTTTTCTCATATAGCATATGACCAACTACTTTCCCTCCTACTGGATACTTAGCCTAGGAAAAAATGATATTTTTATTTGGTCATACTGTATTAAACACTACATACATGCAAATACACACACACACACACACATACACACACACACACACACATACACACACACACACACACACACACACACACACACACCAAATAACAGCAAAATACTTCGTTGTAAATTACATCTTGCTCTTACTCGGCAGAAACATTAAAATATATTAATTTCCCAATACTTCTACTAAATGCCATAGAAAGCACAACACACTTTATAAAAGGAAATCATCACTGACAATGGCTTCCTCAAAACACAATTAGGTAACTACAAAATACTAGAAAAACTAGTAAAGAAATTATCAAAATATCACTTGATAACATTGCTACTATATGTGAAAGTCAAAATAAAGCATTGACATTTCTACATTTCTCTTGAAAAAATTACCAACTAAATTTTATAACAAATTTAAACCATTACTGTCACACTAATGGAAGAAGTCTATGAACAGGCAGATTAAACTTGATATTATCTTTTCTTCCCTAAATCAATATGCTTTCTTAAAATAGCATGAAGCCCATATTAATGAAGGAAATACTTTTATCATTAACTGGAGATGAGAAGAACTGTGCCAAAGCTTGAACAGCTTTTTAGCTTTGTGTATTTTTGATCCTTTTTAATTTCATCACTTTAGTTTGCCTAGTTTCTTTGATTCACTCTCCTTATATTCCCAATCTTCCCTAAGCAACACAAATTGCCACTATCTAATGACGTAGTGTGAGTATGAGCCATCACACTGATACTGTAAGTCTAGGGAGGTCACAAAACTGTGACCAGAACTTCATCAGGTCCCAAAAGTCATAGAGTAGAGGATAGCACAAAAAAATTACTGTTAAGCTTCAACGAGTATTTCTTTTGTATTTTCATAGTATGGCTAGTATATCACATAAAAACATGCTATAATAAGAACCCACTGTTTTGTACACTAACTTTAAAAGGTCATGCATAGGGTGGACCATGCTTCCTCAAGAACACGAGTTATTAAATAAAAATTTCACTCCCAAATGTGATAATTCCCATTCAAGTCATTAATCACAGAGATCCCAGAACCACACCCCTTAAAAAAATAAAATAAAAATTAAATGTTGCCATTACTCTTGGTTTCCCATCATTAGATGGTTTGACCCTTTTAACAAAGACAAAACATTTTGGCGGTAAAACAAAAAAAAATCAAGATTGAACTTATTTCCTGTTTGGATAGCTTTCATGGTGCTAGAAAGTGCTATTCTGTCAAAGAAAAGTTATCAATGGTATTACAAGTGGTGAACCATGAATGCTACAGAAATGACCTGCCAAGCAAGGTATGTCCATATAATAGTGTCATGAAATTTATGAGTATAACCAATAGCTTTCTAAAAGGATTTGAGGACTTCTTCACAGGACTGGATCCATGTATACTGCCATAGTTTTAGCCAACAACCATGCCTCAGCAAAGTCATAGGCCTTGGGAAGAGAGGGAAACAGTGTAATTCTGCTAAATGGGCATGTGGTCAAGCTGATGTCTAAATATGTATGTGCACACCCATGGATTAGTGCTTCTTTCACTCTTGGCTAAAGAATTTTCTTTTTAAAGAAAGGAGTTAGAGAAAGGACTGAAGGAGCTGAAGGAGTTTGCAACCCCATAGGAGGAAGAACAATATCAACTGACCAGAATCCCCAAGAACTTCCAAGAACTAAACCACCAACCAAAACGTACACATGGAGGACCCAATGGCTCTAGCCGCATATGTAGCCTTAAGGATGACCTTATCTGGCATCAATGGGAGGAGAGGACCTGGGTCCTGTGAGGGCACAATGCCCTAACTCAGGGAAATGCTATGGCAGTAAGACAGGAGTGGTCGTGTGGGTAGAGGAGCAACTGCATAGAAGGAGGGGTGAGGGAAGATGTGGAGAGGAAACCGGGAAGGGGGATAACATTTGATATGTAAATAAACAAAATAACCAATAAAAAATCAAGTGAGTAGCACCTGATGCCATGAGTCATAACTGATTAATGTGCTGAGAGTAAGTGAATATGGAGTTTTTGGCTCTAACTGGGACATGCGTGGTATATCACCACCACGCATGGTTCCCAAGGTTCAAGAAAGTTTGCAGAAATGGCAAAAGAGAGAAGGTAAGGGACAGAAGATGTGGAAGAATACTATAAGGGATGATCTTCTGGACATAGCACAGCCAGTGTACTTGGGACCTCACTGCAGCCATAGCTCCCCACACAAGAACAGACCAACAAGATCAGCCATGACTCAAACAGGCAACAAGAATTGAACTCCATGAGTTAAAAAGAAAGCAGAATCTGTCGTGAAGATGGGAGAATTTGTATTAGTGAAATCTGGGAAGACTGCAAGAGGCAAGTTGTAGGTGAATAAAATTAGGTATATTGTATACACTTATGATATTGTTAAAGAAGAAACAAAGAATATTTAATGGAGAAAGATGATTGTGTATCATGCATACATTTATACCTCTCTGTCTTCTATGGATATAATGTGACCAACTGCTTCAAGCTCTGAGACCTTGACTTCTCTGCTGTGATTGATGGTGCCCTGAAACTTGATTTAAAAGATACCCTTTCGCCATTAAAAACATCTTATAGTAAGCATACCATAGGATTACTAATAGTATGAGGCCTTGGAGCCTCCTTTTGAGCTGGATCCCAATTTGGGCCTGTCACTGAACTCCTTTCTCTCTTGCTCTTCTGCATCTTTGTCCCTGCAGTTCTTTCAGACAGGAACGATTCTGGAAAAGAGGTTTTTGACTGTGGGATGTCAACCCCATCCCTCCGCTTGATGCCCTGTCTTTCTACTGGAGGTGGGTTCTACAAGTTTGTCTCCCACTGAGGTCCCTCCCTTTGAGTCAGTCCTGTGGCTGCCCTCTGAGAGGCCCAACAGGCAGCTGAAAGAGTCAGATACAGATACTTGCACCCAACCAATGGACAGAAACTAGGAACCCCTGTGGTTGAATTAGCGAAAAGCTGGAAGAAGCTTAGGAAGAGGGAGACCCATAGGAAGACCAGCAGTCTCAGCTAACCTGGGCCCCCAAGATCCTAGACACCAAGCCACCAATAAACAGCATACATGAGCTGGCCTGAGGCCCTGGACGCATTTACAGCACAGGACGGCCTGGTCTGGCCTCAGTGAGATAAGATGCACCTAACCCTTGAGAGACCTGAGGCGCCAGGGAATGGGGAGGTTCGGTGGGGTGGGGAGGATGAAAGTGTGGGGGTGGAGATATCCTTCTGGAGACTTGGGACTGGGAAGAAGAAATGGGATAAGGAACAGTCAGAGGGCAGACCAAGAGGGGATAACGACTAGACAGTAAAATAAGATTTAATAATAATAAGAGTAATAATATGATGATGATGATGAAAAAATATCTTATAGTAGAAATGGAGAAAAGTCAGTGGTCAGCATATAATCACTATCTATATATAGTCATAATAGAGGCAAAATTTTGAGACTCAGTGTTAAAATTGATGATTGTTTATTCAGAGAGAAAACTTACTTTTGTTTTATCTGTTTGTTTAAGACAGTATCTTCAGTTCCCGACTGACCTTATACTGACTCTGTAGCAGAAGCTAGCTATCAAGCCCTGGAACCCTGCCTTTACCTCTGAAGTTATAGGACTACAGGCAGGCACCTACTCCCCCATGCTCTGCATTAGACAATTACTTCCGGTGCTTTTCTTTTTTCTTAAATAATTTGGACAAATCTACTCTGGTTCATCCATCCATAAAACAAGGGTGAAATGTTATATTCCTGATATCAGTAAAATGGAACAACATGGAAAAATACTAGAGAAATTCTGACTTTTGAGAAGGCTCTGTTTGAATTTGACATGATCACAAACTCTTAATTCAAGTCATATGTTAGTCGTACAATCTCTCTTTAGAGCCTGGAAGGAGGATGTGGTGGAGTAGGGGTCTGGGCACAGTTGGCTGGAGGACAGACAAATACAATTAAATTACCTTGTATTTGTATGGCCATACATATGAACTTCTCAAAAAATAAGAAGATATAAACAAAAAACAAACATACTTAAATCAATAGTTTATTTAAGGTACTATATTAAACTTTTACAAATGTACTTTAAAAATGCTGTGGAAGGGGTGTGTGCTCCACCATGTTCATAGCCGCCTTATTTGTAATAGTCAGAAGCTGGAAACAACCCAGATGTCCCGCAATGGAAGAATGGATACAGAAAATGTGGTTCAATTACACAATGGAATACTATTCAGTTATTAAGAATGAGGAAATCATGAGTTTTGCTGGCAAATGGGTGGAACTAGAAAATATCATCCTGAGTGAGGTAACTCAGACCCAAAAGGACACGCAAGATATGTATCCACTAATAGTAGATATTAGCCAAAAAAGTTCAAAATACCCACTATAAAATCCATAGAACTTAAGATTAACAAGCAGAAGGGCCCAAGTGAGGATGCCTCAATCCCACTTGGGAGGGAGAAGAAAACGATCACAGGAAGGAGGAGAGAGGGACCTGGGTGAGAGAGAGAAAGGAAGAAGGAAAAGGGGAAAATGATCAGGTATGGGGGGGCGGGAGACAGGAGAGAAGCTGTGAGGGTGAGCAGAATGAATAGAAATACGCAGCCTCAAGGGGTGGGAAGTGGGGGGACACTCTAGGGACCTGCAAGGTGAGAGAATCTCAAGATTCAAAGGGGGACCCTAGTTGAAATGACCAACAGTGGAGAGAGGGAACTTATAGAATCTACCTCTAGTAGAAAGACAGGGCATCAAATGGAGAGATGGGATTGCCATTCCACAGTCAAAAACTCAGAATTGTTCCTGTCCAAAAGAACTGCAGGGGCAAAAATGGAGAAGAGACTGAGGGAAAGGCAGTCCAGTGATGGGCCCAACTTGGGATCCATCTCGAGGAGAGGCTCTAAGACCCGACACTATCAGTGATGCTATGGTGTGCTTACAGACAGGAACCTAGCATGGCTGTCCACAGAGAGGCACAACAAGCAACTGGCTAAGACAGAAGCAGACAATTACACACAACCATCGGATTGAAGTCAGGGACCCCTGTGGTTGATTAGGGAAAGGCTGGAAGAAGCTGAGGAGGAAAAACACTAGCAGTCTCAACTAACCTGGACCCCCAAGGTCTCTCAGACACTGAGCCACCAACCAGGCATCAAACACTAGCTTATCCAAGGCTCCTGATACATATTCAGCAGAGGACTGCCTGACCTGCCCTCAGTGAGAGGAGATGCACCTAACCCTGGAGAGACTTGAGGCCCTAGGGAGTGGAGAGCTTTGGTGGGGTCAGTTGTGGGACATTTTCTTAGAAACAGGAGTGGAGAAATGGGATGAGCAACTGTGGGAGGACAGAGCAGGAGGAGGGCTATGACTGGACTGTAAAAAAATAAAAGTAATTTTAAAATGCTGTGGAGATCTCTTTTTATTTTTCCCAAGTTTAATATAACTGGCATATGTTGAGCTTTTGCAGAGATTTTTATTTTAAGCTCTGTATACTTGAAAATAACTTTCAGGAAAAAAAATTATATTTTAACCTTGTCAGGATTGCTTTTGTTTAGTCTTTGTCTTTATTGTCTTCAACTAAAATATCAAGCCTATTCCTTTAACAAAATTATAAAAATGGGTACTCTGGACTATGGATAACAAATGATTCAAATAGTATGTATGTTAAAATTAACTCTAAAACCACACACAGAGAGGCACAGGTGGTCATTCTGATTTAATTTTAGTAAACAAAAGCCCCTTGCATTTGTGTAGTTGCAAAGACCCTGTGAATGTTGTATGCAAGGGACAAGAAATACCTGTTCCTTAACTGCTTTTTTTATAACTATTACTCCATTTAGATTTGCGGAAATGGCATTGCTAAATATGTCCCCAAGTTCTCCTATTATTTTTCCTTAGATTTAGTCCTAACACTGTAGAGGTTTAATATGGTAAATCAATACCTACAGGGTTAGACTGATGCTGCTAATTTGCCACTGGTTAACCAAGAAGTAAACAAGAATTGTTCCTCTCACCAGAACAGCATCATCCACTTTCTTAACCCAAGGGTAAGGGCACTAGAAATGGTAAATGGCAGAGCTGTGCAGTAGAACAGTCACTTATCAAGTAGTTCCTGGATGGGGACTGAGAACTTGTTCAGCAGAGGGTGTCTAATAAATTCTCTTACCCCGCAGTTTCATTATCTGTCACTTAGACTTCTTACTAAGTACTAAGAAAATATGGAGCTTATAGTACAAAGCCATTGTAGTAGTCTGTAGAAAACCAGGTATTCATTTTGAAGCTCTTGAAATAGCTCATGAATTATGCAAAGATTTGAGGATTTATTTTGATGAAAGGGAAGAAAATCCTTTGATGTGCAGTAAAATTTTTAATCAGTTCAGATTGTGATTTCTTGGATCATACTGAAATAAAAATTAAGTGTATAAGTTCTTCATCTTGTTTTAAAAAAATGTCTTTTCTTTTTCTTTTTCTTTTTGTTTTGTCCTTAATGTTGAGGGTTGAGCCCAAAACTTGCACGTGCTTGGAAAGGGTTTTTCCATTGACCTACACTCCCATTCTTCCTTCTACATGATATCCTGAAGCTTAATCAGGGTCAAAGTTATGGATGTACACACCTCCTGTACTGGTTTGAATATGCTTGGCCCAGGGGAAGGGACACTATTAGCAAGTGTGACGTTATTGGAGGAGGTGTGGCCTTGTTGGAGAAAGTGTGTTACTGAAGGTGCTATTGGGGGGGGGGGGCTTTGAGGACATATATATATATATATATATATATATATATATATATACTCAAATCTTGCCAGTGTGAGCCAGAGAGCCTCCTTCTGGTTTCCTCCAAAGAAATAGTCTCCTCCTGGCTGCCTTCAGTCAAGATAGAGAACTCTCAGCTCCTCCTCCAGTACCTTGTCTGCCTGAGTGCTGCCCTGCTTCCCACAGTGATGATAATGGACTGACCCTCTGACACCATAAGCCAGCCCCAAGTAAATCTTCTCATTGTAAGAGCTGCCTTAGTCATAAAGTCTCTACAGCAATGAAATCCTAAGACACCGCCTTTGAGTTGTTTACATTCTATTCATTTTTACTGAAAAATGAGACTAGTATTTTTTCTATATTCTGTTTCATGTCAAGTTAAATAATATTCTCTTTTATTATTATTATCGCTATTATTATTAGTAGTAGTAGTATTTAATCTTTTTTACAGTCCAGTCTTTATCCCCCTCCTGGTCTGCCCTCTGACTGTTCCTCATTCCATTCCTCCTCCCTCATCTCCAAGAGGATGTCTCCACCCTCGCAGCCCCAACCCCACCAAACCTCCCAACTCCCTGGGCCCTCAAATCTCTCAAGGTTTAGGTGCTTCTTCTCTTAGTGAGGCCAGACCAGGCAGTCCTCTGCTGTAGTGTGTCAAGGGCCTCAGACCAGCTCATGTATGCTGCCTGGTTGAAGGTTCAGTGTCCTCAGGGATCTCGGGGTCCAGGTTAGTTGAGACTGCTGGTCTTCCTACGGGGTCATCCTACTCAGCTTCTTCCAGTTTTTTCCTTGTTCATCAAGAGGGGTCCCTGGCTTCTGTCCATTGGTTGGGAGTTAAGTATCTGCTTCTGTCTCAGTTAACAGCTCATTGGGCCTTTCAGAGAGCAGCGGTGCTAGGCTCCTGTCTGCAAGCACACCAGAACATCAGTAATGTCATCAGGCCTTGGAACCTCTCTCCTCCAGCTGGACCCCAATTTGGGTTGGTCACTGAACCTCCTTCCCTCCTCTGCCCCATCTCTTCTCCAGTTTTGTCCCTGCAGTTCTTTTAGACAGGAACAATTCTTGGTCAGAGCTTTTGACTGTGGAATGGCAACCCCATCCCTCCACTTGATGCCCTATAATTTTCTTAAACTAAAATGATGAACAAGTTTCAGCATTATGATTAAATTTCTAAAATCTTTGTTTCTACTCTCTAACTTGTTTTGAGAAATATATAGTCTCTTTTTTCCTAGCTCAGGATATTACTATATTTAATTAAGATATTTAGATTCATTCCTTTTAACATAATTAATCATTGAATCTTTGGGAATTTCACATCACACATCCAAATCACACTCATTTCCCAGTCCTCCCACTCTTATAATCTCTCCATGAAAACAAAATAAAAAACTAAAAATAAAGACTAGAAAACAAAAGAAAATAGGAAAGAAAAGTAAAACAAACAAACACATAAACAAAACCATCTTGTAGTCTCCTCTGGACAATGACCTGCTCCTCTGTTAACTGCAGCTTTCTGTGCATCTACTTCCTCTCCTTCTTTTCATCTTCTCCATATTCATTTGTCTTAGTGGCATTGGAAATTACCTTGTGTCACACAGTATACCCTTTTCCTCTAACAGCTCTAATCATGAATGTTCATGGCCATGAATCATTAATCTATTCAAAGGCCTTCTGCTTCTGCTATACAATCAATACTGGACCCTCGCAAAGACTCTCAGACATCCTGCTCTTGCCCTGTGCCATGGAGGTCCTGCTGCTATGGTTCCATAGGACCAGCCCATTCACACACTCCAGCAGATCATAGACGGGGTAGATGCTGGGGTTTACCAACTCAAAGCCCTGAATCTGCACCTGGATGGTAACTGAGTTAGTCAGCTAGCCAGCTCTCCCACACTGCCTAGGTAAGGGATGGGACCATCTCTCCCTCACTGTCCAGGTGAGGGGTGGGGCTAACTGTCCCACTCTCACAAGAACATGCCTCCAGGACCATCTCTCCCATGCTGCCCAGATGAGAGGCAGGGACAGTCTTCCTGTTCCCACATCATAGGTACCTCGTGTTTCATAGGCTGTGGTCCAGAATAACAATGAGTAACAAACGAAATTCCAAGAATCAATAGTTGTTCAGTTCATGAAGCTGGATGCCATAGCTGCTCTCCAGTATATGTCAGAATCCTGAAGAATTAGGCTCTAACACAACTGAAGGAATGAACTTGACAGTAAGAGTGAGGGAAAGCAGGCAAAAAGAAAGAGCTTCCTTCTTCCATGCCCTTTGTGTAGGTTGACACCAGAAGGTGTGGTCCAAAATAAAGGGGATCTTGCCACATCAAAAGGAATTCCTTCTCACCTCAAAAGATAAAATTACCTTTCATTTAAAATTATTTAAATAAGAAAACACCCTGACAGGTGAACTCAGACACTTGGGTTTAAATGTAGTCAAATTGGCAACCAAGAATAGCTATCGCCCTTGGTTCCCTGAAATTTATTATATAAAAGGATTGATGAAAAGCAGTTAATTCCTTCTTTCTAGCACTCTTGGTGCTATATATCACAAACATATATTCCACATATTTTCTAACACTCAGTAGGATGCATAAGAGTTAACATTGGTGAAACTTTGTTTTAGGAGTCTGTGTAATACACAAGAAAATGCATAGCATTGTCTGAAGATAGGTATGGCCAAGGATCTTTCTGGGTTCTGCGCATGGAACAAGGAGTGCTGATCTTTTCTTCTCTACCAGAGTCATGAGTGACAAAGCCAGCAGTGGGATAGTGCCAGGGCTCCAGAATACTGAGGCTGGAGGCTGGAGCTTAACAGTCAAATGATCTAGGTACTTTACTTATTGTGCCAACATGTTCCTTACAAAAGAGGAACTAGAGCAATGGTTCTCAACTTGTGGGTCACGACCCCTTTGGTGGTCATATGACCCTTTCACAGAGGTGGCCTCAGACCACTGGAAAATTTAGAGGTCTACTTTATGATTTGTAACAGTAGCAAACATACAATAATGAAGAAGCATGAAGTAGAGAAACTATGAGTTCCTGATGTTTCTGCTGTTTGATGCTCTTTACTGACCCGTTTTCTTCTTCCCCATTTGAGTATATAAGGAGTTGTGATCCTAATAAACTTGCTGGCTTTGGATCATCAGCCCTCTCAGCCCACCTGAGCCCAGCTTTTGACTATCTAGTTTTTTCTCATCCCCTATCCTCCACCTTGAAACCCCAGAGTAAAGCAGGGAAGAAATACTGGTTAAGTTCATAGCATATTACCATCTCTAAAAAACTGACTAAATTTTCTTTTTTGACTGGAAAAAATAAAACGGAAGGAAATTGTTTATTTGAAACATTAAAAACAGAAAAAACTATGTTAACATTGCCCTCTCAACTTACTTCACAAACCTCAATGCAAATATTTCTGATGTTCCCCCCTGGTTGATAATTATTACAATGCTTGATTCTTTCAAATATCCATTTGGATTCAGGTAATTAATTGCAGAATAGTGGTTGTTATAGATTAAAATTTGAGAAGTAATGGTTGTTTCTAATACTTATTCTTTCTATGAAAACATATGAGTTGCTGTTAACAACTACAGTATCTCAAAAGGAAATACAAGTAATAGGTGTACTCTAATTTAGTCACATATAAGAATAAAGTGTTAACATATATTTCCCTCTCAATTAGGAAAATTGCTATGCATTATAATTTTGTAAGCAAAGGAAGTAAAAATTAATTTATGTTCTGGCATATTTTGTTCCCACAAGACATTTTAAACTTTTCAAAAATAAAATAGAAACATCTGACATTTACCAAACTCAAATAATATTTCTCGCTATATAAATTATGTTCTTTGCCAAACTATAAGATACAGATATACTTTTAGTATGCAGGAAAATTTTGAGGCCACTGTCAGGATGGTTTTTTGAATATACAGGGTGACAAATGAGAATAATCCAATCCCTTTATGAATTGATTTTGCTTTATTTTTCCTACTAATTAGCTCTAAAATTAGAATGTTGTTTTTGCAAGTTGAATATAAGCTTTTATTTTTAATGCAATCCTGCATCCATAAGGAAAATAGAAGGCAAATAAATTCACACTAACGTAGTCTAGGTCTTGGTTTCAGGAGTACCTATTTTTATTCACACTGGAGAGTTTAGAAGGATAGTCCACTTTTAGTTGTAAGTATGCCATGCTTCATGAAAAGATGGCTTAGTGCTCAAGAGCATGTACTGCCCTTGCAGAGGACCAGTGTTCAGGTCTCAACACTTACATGGAGGCTCCCAACTAATCTCAACTCCAGTTACTAGAAAAATGAATCCTTACCCTGGTCTCTGCATGCATTAGACACAATATGGTATGTCTATACATGTAGGAAAAACATTTATACACATAAAATACAGTAAAAATGATAAAAGAAATAAAAGACGTATTCATTCCTTACTGTGTCCTGGTGAGTTCATTTCATCAGGTATATAGCCAGTCTTGAGGGTTCACTAGACAGTTCAGATTTACATATATTCAAATAACTATGTAAACATAATGGCATATGATATTTATAAATACATTAGTAGTTAAATACCAAGATACATGAACTTGCCAATCGCAGATACTTTTCTCTGCTTCCACAGACATTCTGTCATCTTTCCACCTCGAACAGACATGTTCATAAATGAATGCATATTATATTGTGTTTCATCGTTACATAATAGTAAATAAGAGAGATAAGTGAAACCAAAATTCAGTAAAATGTTCTGAAATATGAATAATTAGAAAAGATGAAGAGTTCTTTGCCTCCACAGTAATAGAAAGAAGTCAACAAGGCATGGATGAATGAGTGATTGTTTATCATTAGTCACTGACAACTCGAGACAAACATAGAATCAAATGATAAATTAAGAGCATGGCTAGACCAGAACTAAACAGAATCCTTTTGTTAATGGGAATTGCTTTCCCATACAATATATTCTGACAGTGGTTTTCCTTCCCTCATCTCCTCCCACACCCTCCCCACCTTCCCATATATACAACTCTATGCCTTTCTTGTCTTTCAAAACTGAACAGGCAAATAAAAAATAAACCCTGAATAGAATAAACTGAAGAGAAAAATCAGAAAAAAGAAACATAAATTTGCACACACAGAAAAACTATAAAAACACAAAATTGAAAACCATAATATATAAGCAAAAGACCAACAACGTTTTCTTTAAATTGCCCAGACAAAGCATTATGAGACTGAAAATATTGTCAAAAGTTACCAATGAATTCCCTTTAGAGTTGACCATCTACTACTGAGTATGGGGCCTTCCCTTAAGTCTTTGTATGTGAGACCCATTGAAGAAATTAATTCTTCCTTTATAAATGTTGGTCAATTAGAGATAGCTTTTTAGTTCATGATGAGGGATGATGTCCCTCCCCTCAAAGAGACAAGATCTCATCTGGCCTGGATCTGTGGAGGTCTAGTGCATGTGGCTGCTTTCTCTGAACTCATATATGTTTCAGTCCTGTTATATCTTAAAGGTTTTATTTCCTTGTGTCTTCCAGCCCCACTGGCCCTTACACTCTTTCTACCTCCTCTTCTGCAAATTTTTTGTACCCAGAAGGGAGAGGTTTGATGGCGGCATCTCACTTAATATTGAGTGTTCCAAGGTCTCTTACCTTTGGACACTGTTCGTTGTGGATTTCTGCCATTGTTCTCATCAGTTACAAGTGGAATTTTTCTGATGATGGTTAATGAGATTCTGATCCATGTGTATAGCCAAATGCCATTAGAAGTCACTTTATTGCTATTTTTCTTTAATAGAACAATATTATTTAGATTTTTACTAGGTCAATGATCTATCTAGTCCTATGCTTTTGCTACTCAAGTAGTGTCATGAGTTCCATTTCATCGTGTGACCATTAAATTCAGCCACAGAGTGGTTGGTCACTTCTACAGCTTCTGTGACACTACTGCACTAGCATATTACATAACCAAGTCACCATTGTAGATTGAAGATTAAACAAAAATCTCTTGGTAGTCTTTTCTAAGTTAGGGTTAAAACCATAGAAAGAGTTAATCTAGAGTCTTGCATTGAGCATAAATACTATGAAAATAACTTGTGAATGAAACAGGTAATTTGTAAAGAAAATGTAATTTATCTCAATGAATCATGATGTTTTACTGAAGCTTATACTTTAAAAAACTACTTTTTATGTTGAAGTAAACAAACCCAACCCATTTTCAAACTTGCTGTGAAGTTGGCTATTCCAGCTAGGGTTTGTCCTTTCAAAATGTCTCCACTCTCATAAGCCAAGTTGCAGAGGTCTCTGTAACCACCAAGGTCAGCAGAGTAATGATCCACAGAAGACAAGAAAATAGTTTGGCTCAAGATGACACAGCAGCCAGTGTTGGTTCAAATTTCAAGAATTTGACCTCAAGTGGTTTATTTTAGGCATATTTAAGTGTAGCATAATTTGGAAAAAGTTTCCTATTAATAACTAACTCAATCTCATACACACAGAAAAATGTAGGACATGACTACATCAACTCTTTTTGTAAAGTACAAATGCTATCGTCTATGAAGAAAGGTTCTATAGAGTAACTGAGAAAACAGGTTCAAGATAAGGGTCTATGGGAGGATGGTGCTTTAGATTGAATGAGACAAACTCAACTTAAGAATCTGGGGGATCTAGTCTGGCCTGACTACACAGATAGCTCAAAGGTCTCCAGGCTATTAGCTACATCTCTTCCCAGTCTTCTGGATTGAAAACAGGGTACATCTATCTCTTTAAAGAGTTTAACATCCCTGATTTCACTAGTGCTAATCTGTGAGCACAGGACCTATGTACCCCTCTGTACCAAGTTGCTGTCATCTCTGACCTAGAACACCATCTTTTTATGGCCTCTAAATATAGGCATGACATTCTATATCTTCCCTTTCTACACAGAAGTCAGTTTTAGAAGGATATCATCTATTTAACAGATAAAACACCCAATATTAGTATATCCTTTCAAAGAGTGATTCAGGCAACTTAGTAGGGAAAGAAATTACATTTTTTATAACAAAGTATGAAGTTTAGAATCATCGCTCTTCACAACTTTTGTTTTAACCAAGTACCCAAAGTTTGTGTATTAAAGGTAATTTGTGCTTCTGTGCAAGCCACCTTCCCAGTGAAGTTCAGCATAGCTTCATGCAATAAGCCTCAGAGCATCATTATCAGACTTTGTTTTACTTATTCCATTGGCCACTCTTCTAAGACATGTTGGTGAGTTCTATGCCTCTTTTCAACTTCAAGACTTTTGAGTCCATAGCCTAGATTCTTTGTTTCTTGAAATGACACCAGAGTCTAACATACCTGGTCCTATGACTTTACATAGCACCTGTGCCATGGCAAACTGAAAATGTGTCTCTGGCTTTGACTTTCGAGTTGTAATTTTATGAATGTATCACACTCAGTATATTCTTTAAATATATAATGATAACTCATACTTGACATGTCCAAACCACAGATCTTCAATCACTCCCTTGGCCCATGAATCTCCATTTCAGAAAGTAGTGAGTAGCATTATTCTCTTACTCTCCTCTAAAACATTATCATCACTTTTTACTCCTGCTTTTTCTTTATCTTTGCCTGAGCATACCTACCAGTAACTTCTATCATCTTCACATCAAAATACATGGAAATAGAGGCCATCACCAGTCACTCCCATCCACTACTATGAACTTACTACAGTCATTAGCTTTCCTTTCCTAGATAAGGCAAGAGTCCACTAACTGGGTTTTATTTCTAGTCTTACTCTACAGATATTTATTTTTCATACTATACCTGTAGTGAGATATATAGAAGGAAAATCGGATCGTTTCATTCTCTAACAACACATCATTCCAGCTGTATGTGGGTTTGAATCCATCTTTTTATTTCTATATATTAGCATGTTTTTTGTGTCTCCATAGTTCATTAAACATGTATCTATTCACTTATAAACTCTGTGCTGTCCTCACCAAAAAGTGTACATTGGTTGAAGTTGAGGGTTTGGATTGTTCATGTTGCAACTGTGTCCCCATGCTTAATGCCACCAGAATAAAATGCAACCTTTATTTTAGATGATCAACTATGTTATATAGCATTCTTTATCATATGTATAACATATCCATGCTTTATCATTGATAGAAATTAATTAAAATATATGACAATATTAATGCAAAAAATTATCCAAGTGAATTTTAAAATAAAAACATGATCAGGTATTGGCGGAGGGGAATGGGTGAGGCCCTGGAGGCTAGCAAAAAGAATGGGAACAGGCAACCTCAAGAGATAGGAAGTGGGGAGACTCTCTTGAATGTACCAGAGACCAGGGATGGGAGAGACTCTCAGGACTCAGATGAAATGCTCAACAGTAGGGAGAAGAAACTTGTAGAGTCCACCTCCAGTGGAAAGATATGGCATGTTGTCATCCCACAGTCAAAAGCTCTGACCCAGAATTGCTCCTGTCTAAAAGACCTGCAGGGACAAAAATGGAGAAGAGACCAAGGGAAAGGAGGTCAAGTCACCTTCCCAAATTGGAATCCATCTCAGGGGGAGACTCCAAGGCCTGACACTATTACTGATGCTATGATATGCTTACAGACAGGAGCCTAGCATGGCTGTCTTCTGTAAAGCCCAACAAGGAGCTGATTGCAATAGACATAGATGATTATATCCAACCAATGGACAGAAGCTAGGGACCTCTGTGGTTGAATTAGGGAAAGGCTGGAAGAAGTTGAGGAGGAGGGTGACCCCATAGGAAGACCAGCATTCTCAAGTAACCTGAACCTCTGAGGTCTCTCAGACACTGAGCCACCAACCAAGCAGTATACACTAGCTGGTCTGAAGCCCCACCTCACCCTCCCATACACACATATACAGTGGAGAACTGCCTGGTCTGCCCTCAGTGTGAGAAGATGCATCTAACCCTAGAGGAACTTGAGGCACCAGGGAGTGGGGAGGCCTGACAGGGCTACGGATTAGGGGCAACCTCTTGGAGACAGGGATGAGGAAGAATGGGAGCACAAACTATGGGAGGGCAGACCTGAAGGGGGATAATGACTGGATTGTGAAAAAGATTAAAAATAATTTTAAAAACAGAGATCCTACCCTACATTTCATTACATAAAGCAGCTGAAAAGATATGGTCTCTCTGTCAAATCTTAAATAAGAACACTATTTTGTTAAATTACCACTGCTGCAGATTATTTTTAAGTTTATTTTATTTTGAAATAGAGATATAGACCATTTGTTCCCATCTTAATGAATTTTTTATCTCTCCAGTCTCTCCTTTTCTTTCTTTCTTTCTTTCTTTTTTTTTTTTTTGATAGTTCTCGATTGATAGCAAAAGTATATGCCTAGAAATCTCTTCAGCTACTTAACTGATTATGGAGATTTGATTTGAGAATTCTACTACTTCTAAAACTTAACTTTTCTTAACAAGGGAAATCATTTAAACTTAACAAAGAATGTTTAGCATGTGTAACTCTGGTTATTTAATTTTTTCCAGAATTCTATTTATACAGTGTTTGTTGATAAAAAATATAAAAGTTATTTAATAATCCTTCAATTAAGTTATAAAACATTCAACAATATTTTAAACTCTTGATTTAAATGTTTTCCAATCATTTAACGTTGTAATTTTCTCCAAATTTGCATGTGCTCATGTTCGAAGACCCTAATATTTGCAACTGGTCACCAATACTTCCCAAATTATTTACATCAACTCCAAATTACCCACCTATTCCCTAAGAATTGCCCTGCTTTCTTTCTGAAATTGTCTTCAGATTACATCATATTTATTGGAATTAAGTATTTTCTAAAGTTTGTATCTTTAAAATTAAGTTGTATTGTCTTTTCCTATAAATTCCAGGGACACATTATATAACTAGAGACCAAAAAAATGTGACAAGCATTTTCCTCAAGCTAGAGCCTCTGCCATAGCACAGAAGCCAATCTCAATGAGATTTAAAAGTTTATGCCCAAGGGAAGTGCATGCTATTAACTGGCAATGTATACAATTAAACTTAAAGCATGGTCACAGTGTTTTAATCAGGAAAGCTAAGAGTCATTTCTGTCCTAGGGGGTAATAAATGAAGGAAAAAGCAATTGAACATGCTTTCTGATGTGCTAAGTGATATATGGGCTCTCTCGAGTCACCAAATTGGAAGGGCCACATGCTTAGTTAATCAACACTGCACAGTCATATTGGGGGAGAGGTGATAAATTTAACAGATGTTATACTGGCAGGGGTCGGGGTAAAATGGACTTGATCCACCACCTCAGTAATTAAACTGCTGTCTTCAAAGACCTATTATCATATGCCCGACTATAAAAGAGAATGGATTTTTGATTTTCAGTTCTTCACTGGGTGGATTTAGAAATACTATCATACAATGGTTTGAGCTGGCCTCTGACTAATATACATTGACCAGGATGCTGATAGTTAGGGTAGATAATCAGATCCATGGAGACCAGTTAATGCACCTCTTCTCAGAATTTTCAGAACTGATTGGAACAAAATCACATTCATAGGAAACCATTAAGACTGCACTCCGGTGATAAATTGCTGCTCCTGTTGGCTTTTCTCCTTCAAGGATAAACCTCTAATTCTCCAATTAGACACATTGTTTTTTTTTTCCTGCACACACTCTAAATGGAAAAGAACAAAAGAAATTCTTAGCAAAATTTAGTCATCTTCAATTTCAGCCACTTATACTCCAAAGTCTTATTTATATTTGTGTGTAAAAAATGGTAAATTATATTTCTGGAATCAAAATTTGAAAGTCTGATTTACTGTGACAGAATCTCTACATTCTGATATTGTTGCTTGGTTAAGTTTTAAGGAATGGCAGTTTAATGGAGTAGTGCCTATTAATGTTTTTTAACAAAGAGAAGAGGATCTTTTAAAAGGCCTATAAAATCCACCAAATTTCATTTCATTTCTCCATTCCCGTTATCTACACCCATGACCTTCAGACCTACAGTTGTATTTGTTACTGTTTAGTTGGTTATTTTCAACAAGTAAATTATTCTAAGATGATACTTTAAACATCTCATCTAATGGTTTCTCTTTTATTGCAAATGTATGTGTATAAATCCTTCTGTGTGTGTGTGTGTGTGTGTGTGTAAGAGAGGGGGAGAGAGAGAGAGAGAGGGGGAGAGGATATCTCAGTCGAACTCAGGGCTTGTTCATATGCATTAGTCTAGCTAGTCAGTTTGCTCAGGAAATCAGTCTCCATTTTTCCAGCATTGAAAAAACAGACAGACTGCCACACCCACCTACCATTTACATTAGTTCTGGGAAAGGAACTCTGGTCTACACCCTTTCACAGCAAGCATGTCGTCCACACTGCTATCTCCACAGCCCTCAGCAGTTCTCTTTTCTCTCACCAACTGCTATGCTTTAACTGAGGTTGTTTCCTGAGAATTTCAAAAGGCAAGCCTAACCAGCACTGTGGTAGTATTAAGAGGTAAGACCTCTAGGCAATGATGAAGACGAGAGAGGCTGGATCCTTATGGATGGAGTCAGAGCCTTGAGAGAGTGTTTGCTCTGTTCACTCACTGGGCACCATGTGAAGACAGTGTTTCTTACCACACAGAATTCAATATGCCAGTGTGTTGGAAGCAGAAACTAAGCACTTACCCAGCTGCTCTTTGTGGGGTCGTGAAAGACACCCTGGTTCCCCGGTTGAGGAGGTTTGAAACCCCAGTGACCCTAAAAGGGACAGTAGACATTTCACCTGACTCCCAGGAAACCAGGCCTGTCACTAGCCTGTAGCCCTCCATAGACTTGTGACCATCAGTAGTGTAAGGGCAATGCCCCAAGCCCCTTCACATGACCTCAGGTCATGTAGGCTCAAGACAGATCTCCATTACACTGAGGTGCCTAAAGGCCTGGAGGCTTAGCCAATGAAGCTTTCCTTCCCAGACACTCCTCCCTGCAAAAGGTATTTAATCTCAGGCCCACTCTGAGAAGGACTGATGATTTTACTCATCCACCTTTCACCACGACAATAAATGCCTTGAAACTATGGACTGCCTCTTTTATCGAGATCTTCAGTGGGGATCCTAGAGAAGGCCTTTACATACAAAAGGCCTCTCTGTGCTCCCAGAGGTACCTACCACCAAGCCCAAGCTCGCAGTCAAGTCAAGAACTCTTTCCTCAGGACCAGCTGGAGTCGAGCTGTCGTCTCCCTGCTCCTTTTCCCTGGCCTTGGGCTAGATCCAGCCCTGCAGGCCCCCACTTCATTCTCAACTCTACCTCCTGGATGCCCAAGAGCCTGAGAACTGACAGTACAGCTCGTGAGTTTCCAGACACCAGAACCTTGAGCAACAAATTTCTCTTGCTTAGCATTTATCCAGTTTGTGATATTTTGACCTGAGCAAGGTCAAATATTCTTGAGTTCTCCTCAATTTTAAAACAAAGCGAAAGTAGTACTCATTGGAATTTTCCCACAATTATTATTTTAAAATAATGAGTGTTCCATTTAGATAAAATCTATAAGTTTAAAAAAGCTGTTTCTTCTCGTCTGCTCTCTCATCAGGAAATCTGCTTCCGCTGATAGACATTTCTCTAAATACCTGTTCTTCAGAAAGCAGAAAGTAAGCAAGATCAGAATCATAACAAGTCACAGCTGCTGGAAAAGAACATGATAGGAAAAGCTTCAAGGAAGCATTCAAAGATGAATAAACTATGGTCGGCCATCACAAACCCAGCTATGCCCAGGCACAACTGGTAAGAAAGATCAGACTCTCCCAGTCACTGACACACCTAAAAGAAAACTATCAATCCATTTGGGAGTAAATTCCTCATGTCCCCCCAAAATCACTGGATGGCCATCATCTGTCAGTGTGTTTGCACGAGGGTACCAACTCTTCATATGAGTTTTATAGGGATAAATTCTACCAAACCACAGGGGATGGAAATGATGGAAGTCCTTTCTATGACATTATTAATCTATACTTAAGACCGTGCTTAGAGCTGGATATTTGTCCCTGGCCTAATGTCCGCTTTTCAGGTCTTGATGCATCCATGGTCCTCCCAAGAGTGAAAAGAAAACCTAGAACTTAAAACAAATACCCACACAAAATCTAGATTCTCCTTTTCAGTTTGTTATCCAAGAACCTGAAATCAGAGACTACTGTCCAATCATCCCTAGGCATGCTTCCAAGGCATGAAGAGCCTCTTTTTTAAGTTCTTCCTCTGAGTGAATTGAAGTATATAACATGAGAATTCTGGGGTGGTCAAGGTTCAAAAGTCCATGTGAGAGATTGGGCTGCAAATGTCCCCATATATGCTGGAAGGACTCTTCTAATTCAGGATTATATTAGTATAGAAGAAGAGGTGTGCTTAGACGTAGACATTTGTTTTCTTTCCTGCAAATGTATTGCCTCTAAATTTACAGAGTGCCTCAAAATTCATAGAATTTACAGGAGTGTCTTAGTTACTGTTCTATTGCTGTGAAGGAACATGCTGGCAGAAGTAACTCGATAAAAGAATAAAAGTCCTTTAACTGGGAACTTGCTTACAGTCTCAGAGTGTTAGTCCATTATTATCATGGCAGGAAGCAGACAGGTATGGTGTTGAACAGTAGCTGAGAGCTTTATAGCATACTACACATGAAGCAAGTACAGTGACAGGCACTAGGCCTGGCATGGCTGTTTTAAAAACATCAAAGCCCCATCCCACTGACACCTCCTCCTCCAAGACCATGTCCTAATCCTTCCAGATGGTTCATCAACAGATGACTAAGCATGCAAATCCATATATACACCCATGGGGTGAATTCTCATTCAAACTACCACAAAGAATGTAAAGAGAGATTTCCAGGCTTGAGAGTCTTAGTTTCTAGAAACTTTACCAACTCTTTCTATTTCTTTCAATCTTAGCCATTTCAAAATTTTAAAAGAAGAAGCATGTATTATTTTAATTTGCATGTTTTTGTATGTTTCAATATGCTCTGGGCTATTTCATTTTTTCAGATATTATATTTATTTTTATTATAGTTCAAGAGTTAAAGTAGCTATCCCTAATACATTTTGGCTCTGTGAAGCTTTGTCATTTTCAGAATGTTGTAATAGCACAGTGAAATAAAATGTAAGCTTCTGGATGTTATTTTCAATAACAGAATGTCCTGAAACTCTGCCCAACTTGCTACATGTAGCAATCATTTCTCTTTCCTTATTGCTGAATAGGTTTCCATGTCCTGTGTGCACAGAGTACACCTCACCTTTCAACTATCAAAGGTCATTTCTGTCATTTCTAGCTTTGGGTGATTATTGTGCAGAAACATCAGAGTCTCATTCTACAGTTCACATTGACCTAGAACTCACTCTATAGCACAGCCAACTTAACACCACACCTGGTTGTGAACCCAATTCCCTTCTTTCTCTCTCCTCCATAAGTCTTATTTCTGAAGTCACCTTTTAAGAAACCACTCCGCAGCAAAATCCTTATCTTGGCATCTACTTTAAAGAAACATAAACTAAGAAATAAATGCATAGAAGTTTTGTAAGACCTTTTCTAGCAATGTACTGCATTATGGACTTTTATATTGAGATTTTCGGCAGTCTGATCCTGTTTCAAAATCATGTAATTTAGAGTATTGCTACTTAGGAAAACTCAGAATCAAATAAATTAAAATATGCAAATGTATAAATAATATTAATTAAATTATAAGTATATTTATTATACAAAGTATTTTATATTTTGTTATATAATTTAATTATATTATATAAAATTTATATTATATTATACTATAAGTGATATTAGTTAAATTAATAAATAACAATTATTATATACATCATATATAATTAATATATTGTTGTGCATTTTCTACTCTCATGAAAATAGTTCTATATTTGTTATGGTTTTACATAGATCAAAAGGCTTACTTCATTGAAAAGTTTGCAAAACTTTAGAAATTGAAGTGGAAGCTAGAGATAGCCTTAATATTAGATAAACACAGGAAAAGAAATTTACCCTTTGTTCCTCATTTCCTGGAGCATTTTTAAAAATTAAAAGTCTATATTCAGTAGGTGAGGAAGCTCTTAAAAGCAGGAATATAATACATTTAACAATTAATCTCAAGTTCATTGTCATTGAAATATAGGGACAAAGAGTGGAGCAGAGACTGAAGGAAAGGCCATCCAGAGACTGCCCCACCTGGAGATCCCGCGCATACACAGCCACCAAACCCAGACAATATTGATGATGCCAAGAAGTGCTTGCTGACAGGAGCCTGATATAGCTGTCTCCTGAGAGACTCTGCCAGAGCCTTACAGATACAAATGAGGATGCTTGTAGCTAACCATCAGACTGAGCACAAGGGACCCCAATGGAGGAGTTAGAGGGAGGACTGAAGGAGCTGAAGGAGTTTGCAACCCCATAAGAAGAACAACAATATTAACCAACCAGACCACCAAAACATGCTGTGCAGTGAGACTGGAATTGGTAGGTGGGTTGGGGAGCATCCTCATGGAAGCAGTGGGAGGGAGAACGGGAGAGGGGGGAGCTGGGAAAGGGAATAATATTTGAAATGTAAATACATAAAAAATCCAATTAAAAAAAGAAAAAAAAGGAAATATAAGTATGCTGAGACAGAAAATTGCAGATTTTCCTACTTTCCTTTAAAATGTATATATGATGGATATTAAAGTAAAATCTGAGCAAAAGAAATGATAAAAAAAAGCAATTTTAATATACCATCTTGTATATTGGGAATAGAGTATTCTGAACTAATACTCTGGTTATGAGTAGAACATGTCGCACTCAATGTATTTAACTTCCTTGTCAGAAATCAATCTTGAATTTAAGGATGGTTCATTTTGGTTTATTTATTAATATTAGAATTTACCATATCTTTTATTCATTTAGTTGTAATGAACTACTTTGATCAACAACAAGTGGGGAGGAAAGGGTTTATTTCATCTTATACTTTCAAGTCACAATCGTCATTGAGAGAAATCAGGGCAGGAACCCAAGACAGGAATCAAGATGGAGAAACCACTGAAGAATATTGCTTGCTGGCCTATGATCCAACCCAATCCCATCTACTTAGCTATGGTGACACCTTCCCACCTCGTATGTGGGCCTTCCCACATCAATCATCAATCATCAGGAAAGACAACCCCTCACAGGCATAGCCCCAGAGCACTGTGATTGAGGCGCTCCTTCCACTGAGGTTCCCTCTTCTCAAACACCTCTAGGTTGTGTGAAGTTGGTAATGAAAACTACCAAGGACAAACCTGTGTAATGTTTATATGCATAGAAGTTAGGTTATTAAAATTCGAAACAACTTACTGATTGGACATCATGGGTAGAAACTTGTTACCTATGTTACATATTTGAACATTCAGCAAGTGCATTCTTTGAATGCTTTGTTTTTAAACCATACTAGGTTTAGTCCCTGAGAGCTCTGTGGGGGTCTGGTTGGTTGATATTGTTGTTCTTCTTATGGGGTTTCAAACTCCTTCAGCTCCTTCAGTCCTTTCTCTAATTCCTCCATTGGGGGTCTGGAGCTCAGTTCAGTGGTTGGCTTTGACTAACTGCCTCTGTATGTGTCAGGCTCTGGCAGAGTCTCTCAGGAGACAGCTATTTCAGGCTCCTGTCAGCATGCACCTCTTGGCATCTGCAATAGTGTCTCGGTTTGGTGCCTGGATATGGGATGGATCCCCAGGTGGGGCAGTCTCTGGATGGCCTTTCCTTCAATCTCTGCTCCACACTTAGTCTTCATATTTCCTCCTGTGAGTATTTTGTTCCCCCTTTTAAGAAAGACTGAAACATACACACTTTGGTCTTCTTTCATCTAGAGTACACATGGAGTGACCCATGGCTCCAGCCACATAAGAAACAGAGGATGGCATTATTGGACATCAGTGGGAGAAAAAGCCATTGGTCCTGTGAAGGTTTGATGCCCCAGTGTAGGGGAATGCCAGGGTGGGAAGGTGGGGGTGTGTGTGTGAGTGAGGGAGCACCCTCATAGAAGCAAGGGGAGAAGGGATGGGATAGGGGATTTCCGGAGGTGAAACTGGTAAAGGGAATAACATTTGAAATGTAAATAAAGAAAATATTCAATAAAAGAAAGAAAAGATTACCTATACTATTAAAAAGTGTGCAGCTTTCATGTTAACAATAGTTGAGTATTAAGGCATGTACTTGTATTCCTAAGACTCCAAGAGCTGAGGAGGATCTTGACTTGGAGGCTACCCCTGCTGCAAAGCAACTTTCAAGCCAGTCCAGGATACAATAAAACCTTGCCCTAAAAAAAAAAAAAATCAGAAGTCAAATGTTTTCTTAATGTAAAGACTTCTTTACAATGAAATAAAAAGTGTTATGCTTTCATTGCAATCACCCATTAGAATAGTGTGTAATCTTTTACAATGCTAAACCAGACAGCAGGCCAGACAGCCAAATGAACACCTAGAACTTGCCTCACGTCCACAGAAAAGCAAAGTAGCAAATATGTAGCTGCATTCTGGGGTGAGTGGTACTGGTCATAGTGAAGGTGGCGGTAAGAGAGAGCCAGGAGCCTACACAACCCAGAGACCTTGAGTAGAAACCCTGGGAATAGGAGAAAGCATGACAACAAATGTGGTCCCTGTTCTCCAGCTGAGGCCCCACATCAGGGCAGTGAGTGCACAGCAAAATCCCAGAGACCCCATAGCAATAGATACCAGCACCTTCCCCAGGGTCAGGAGAGACAGGTTTGTAGCCCAGTTCAGAAAGCTCCCAGGAGTCTACATTGTGATTTTTCCAGGTTAGTCAGGTTAGCACCAAGGAGCCCCCAAACAGGCCATGAAACATAAAGTAAGTGATGGCCACCAACAGCTCAGGACTGCATAACAAGATAAAGGAATACTTGGGGACAGTCGACAAAAGAAGAGCAGTAGGTGGCAGGGCTGGCCAGGGGAAAAACATACTAGGAAGCAATACATACATACGTATGTACATACATACACACTACATAAATGAAAAGGTTCTGCAGCATAAAAATAAGATGTTCAAAGAAGAGACCAACATGTGAACAGGCCAACCCCAAGGAAATGAAGAGTATCACGATCAGAGACAGGAGGTAATAGAACTCCTACAGTGATGGCTTAATGATGAAAGGACAATTTCTCCAAAGATATCCTTATGTAATTGTTTAATAATCAAAGTGAAATTTTCTCAATTATAAAGCTAATTCTCTGAAAGAGAAAAAAACTATCTACCTGAAAGACCAAATGCAAGTAAAAATTAATTATGTGGAAAAAGTGATATATATATATATATATATATATATATATATATATATATATATAGATAGAGAGAGAGAGAGAGAGAGAGAGAGAGAGAGAGAGTAGGTTTGTTCATGAAGTGATTGACTATTATTAGCTTTCTGTAAACATCCTAAAAGATCAAAATCATTTGGGAGAAAAATTATCCAAATATTTTTATTCAATTCATTTTGAAGACAGAATACAGTTGCTAACTCTAGTGAAAGCTCTTTATAACATTCCAGAGGACAGAGAACGGGAACTAACAATCTGAGAGAGACACTGAGACGGCCTCCACACATTAGTCTGTTTCTTTAGGAGATTAATGTTATAAAAAGGTTAAACAATGTTGGGAAGAAAAGGATTAGTCCACTTAAATGCACTATTATTTAATATTTATTGAGCATTAACAATACACAAAGAATGGTTAAAATTTTAGGTTAGTCATGGTCTCTGGCTAAAATCAGTTATTTTATTGCTAAATGGATCTGGACCGCAGCCATACCTGTGATGACCCACGCCTCTTAGTTAGACTGAAATGGTTATTGTCAAAAAAATGGCTAAAAACCAACAGCGTTACAGAAAGAAACTATTATGTGCTCATGACCCATAAACATTGAGCATACTGACAAATGAAACAAATGATATAATTTAAATGCACAAAATGCAACCTAACCAACATTTCAATTATTAGCAAGTATTTAGTATAGGAAATCAATATACAAAAAAATCAACCTCTTATAATAGCAACAACCAATTGGAATCAAAATTTTCTGTCATTCTATTACTTTTAATAAATACAAAACTAAGACACAGACAGGTATAAATCTAAAAAACGTGTGGAAAACCTAACAACTACAAAAGAGTATTCAGAGGATTTACAGGAGCAAAGAAATGGAGAAAGATACAAATGTCACTGAATTAAAGGACACAAACTTGCTAAGACAGAAGGGTAGATTCAACACACTCAATCTAAACCACAGCAGGCATTTCTGTGGAAACTGACACACTGATTCTAAAAGCTTCATAGAAGCTCTAGGCCAAAACACCTCAGATAAGAGCACAGGAAGTGTAACAATACATTATTTCAAGTGTCCTAATAACAGTACAGTATCCATGTCAGTGAAGTATTGCTATTAAGAAAAAGAAGAAGAAGAGGGAGGCAGACAGAGAGGGAGAGAGGGAGGGAGGGAGGGAAGGAGGAAGGAAAGAGGGAGGGAGAGAGAGAGAGGGAGGAAGAGAGAGAGAGACAGAGAGAGGGGAGAAAGGAGGGAGAGAGACAGAGACAGAGAGAGAGGGAGAGAGAGAGAGAGAGAGAGAGAGAGAGAGAGAGAGAGAGAGAGAAGTTAGGGAGGAAGGAAACCTTCATGAAAACACAACAGAGGAGAGTCCACTCTATTGATAAATTATTATTGATCTCCAACAAATTATAAAATTATCTACTAGCTCATTGATAGTCTTGAGCTCCCAAAATAGCTCACTGAGTAAAAGACCTGTCACCAAGACTGACCATGCATTTCAATCCATATGAAACATGTGGTAGATGGAGAGATTTGACTACAACAAATTGTTCTCTGACTTTCACTAGCATGATTGCCACATGCATATACAAAGATTATATGTACTAACCCCATAAATAGATAAATGTAATAAAAAGATTTTTAAAGAGAAATGGTCTTTTCAAAAAATACTGCTGCAAATTATCGATGTCTATTTTCAAAAAATAAAATTTAATTTATAACTAAAATCATATGCAAAAATCAATTCCAAAGGAATCATGGACACAATTTTTTTTTAAATCTACAATATCATATATGAAAATAAAGCAAAATAAAAATTTTGCATCATCTTGGGTAGTCCAAGCTACCTAATTCTCAGCTATCAGTCAAAAATGCAATAAACTTTTTTAAAAATTATTAATTGTACTTCATTGAAATTAAAATGCCTGTTGTTTGAAAAAACTATGAAGAGAATAAAAAGGCAAGCTAAAAAATGACAAAATAAAAATCAAATTATTTGTCTAATAAAAAACTAAAATTCGATATTTAATATTTTAATTATAGACCACTTAAATATGAGTAGTTTACTATATGATCAGCGTAATACAAATTTAAACACCTTCTAAATTACTTCTATCTACTTTGTTATAAACATTCTGGAATAGCACTGTCTGCTTCCTCTTGTGAATAGCTACCATTGTTTCCACAAAACAGAATGCAACACACTTGCCACCCACCTAGAAAAACAAAGTCATCCTTCTCACTCTTCAGACAATTTCCTAGAGTCTGTGTAGCTTTCCCAAACAGGAATATAAATGCGTGCAGCCCTTACAAGGATGACCTCAGTAACAAGTATCCATGAGTGCCCACTAAGTGAGAGCGCCAAGTTTGTAACCAGTTTTCTTGAACTCACTTTCTCTACTGAATTTTGCCTACCAAACTTGTAACTTAAAATAACTTCCACACATTCTGCCTTTCTCTTATCAATACTATATTTTAAAGTGATTTTTCCCCTAGGGAATCGAAGTGATGAATATAGAATTTCATCACTAGATGTGTAAATGTTCCTGTGTCAGCAGGCTGTTACACAGTATCAAATGAAGTCTGTACACTTTTAATCCATCACCTTACCTAGCTCCTATATCAGTGAAGATGAAAACTGTAATTGCATTCTGAAAGCTCTGTGTGCTCAGTCATGAGAAATAACATAGTATCCAATGAGCACTGGTGAATTATAGGACACATACAATTGTGTGTAAATTAAAACCCGCTTTCTTAATTCAGTGAAACCAAACAATCAGCCTCAAGGGAGCTACTGGACAAGGGGATAGAAGGGTTCACAGGTATAAACAATTGTGGTTAAAAGTTGCATTGTGACTGTAAGACACTGACCTAAGTCCAAATTAGGAAGAGGGAGATCTTTTTCCAAAATAAACGTGGTTGAATCATTCCATCATTCTGAACATGATAGCTTAGCCAGAATATCACGCCAGAATATCTTGCAGGGCATTCAAAATAGTATGACTGCTTTTCAACATTTGCACTAGGAAATGAGAAGCCAGAAACGGTTAAAAAAATGTGGTAAATTTGGTTAACTAAATGCACCACAGTTTCTATTTAAAACAAAGAAACCAAGAGACTCTATATGTGTTACAAAAATAGGCAATAAGGCTGTGCTTTTAACTTTTTCAAAGCAAATAAGGGGAAGAGTTCCACTTTCAGGCAATTTTAGAATCCGTGTATCCTGTTGGAACATTCATAGCAAATATACCAAGGCGTTGTCTAATCTATTTAAAGTGGCAAGTCATTCTTCACATGAGGCCAGGGGGTTAACGTCATCTAAAGAAAAGCCATAATAATTCAAGTACAATTTCTATGTGATACACTCAAAAGTCATTGTAATAAGCAAGTCATCACCTCAAGTACTAGAGGGCATTTTCAAATGAATAGTGGTTTAACCTGAAAATGGAATTAAATCTCAGACGAAATAAGACAAAAATAATTCGAAAGCATTGTTAATATAGTTAGTTGATTTGCTTGTTCCATTTAACGTGTCCTAGTCCATGCTGTAAAAATAAATGAATTAGCCTGAAACAGGGGCAATCTTCATGATTAGCAGAAGTACTCTCAGCTCAATCATCTCTCTATAGACTGTTTTCCCCATGGGAACAGGAATCCCCAAGACACTAAATGCATCTTCTTATAGGTAAATACAAGAGTAAGATCTCTGTGCCAATGTATTAAAAGGGTGAATCAGAGATATAACACAGATGAACCAGAAATTCTGAATTCCCGTTTTTCATAAAGTGGAATGAGAAAGATCATAGTAGTCAAGTAACAACATAAAATCTAGATTTCTGCAGTCCTGGTCAGGAGACAAAGAAATTGGTATAGAAATAAAAATAGACAAAGTTAACTCTAATATGAAAAGGTACAGTGGAATTAAAAACTTAAAAACTCTACTCCTTATTTGCTTCAAACCACAGCATTTTTGAACTATTCATATTTAAACTATGCAATAAAAATTAGAACCACAGGTAATACTAGACTGTAAGATATTAGTACCTAGAGTACCTCAGCTAAAATTTCCAAATAAAATGAGATCTTTCCAAGTCTCATGTTAGGATTCTCTGTACTGATCCTACTGTCTATGACTAAACCACAGATACTCTCTACCAACCTGCTTTACATGCCTGTACCTGGCTCCTTGTCAGAACATGTCTCCTTCAGAGTCTCAGCCACCTTGAGACTTTAACTAGAGTCTGCAAAAGCCACCTGCTGACTGGTAAACATTCAGTAATTTGTTTGTTTACTTTGCAAGGACTCATCTTCATGCCTAGTTGTTCTATTTCTACGGCCCTTGCTGGTATATGTAGCTGTTTCATTTCTGGTTTTTGAGTAAGTATATTATCAGTATATCTAGAGTCCAGCTGCAATTCAAACTTACAACTTGAGTTAGTGACTCATCAAAACCCTCTATGCTTTAATTCTCTCCCCTTTGACGTCTACTAGTTAAGAAATCATATTATTTCATATGAAGTAAACGCCATTGTATATATAAAATGGAGCACATAGCACAAAATAAAATCCCAGCGAATGCTGATTATTGTTAATTCCACACCACGACTGCAAGAGTATATTGCAATATTTAACACAATATTTATCCTCCACTTCACCATTAGGAAGAGGGACTGACCATATCTCATCTTCAAATTCTTAAAAAGTAGCAGCACATGAAGGCAGTTGCTTCATTTCAGGTGGAAAATTTCGTGATTTTTAACCTTAGTATCAAGGAACAGCGACTAAAACATAAATAAGCTAATATTGCTATACCTCCTTACTTATAAACATCAGCCTTATTATTCACAGAAACTGTATTTTTAGTGAGTGATCTGAGAGTTTCCATGTGTGTGCACTGCTTATACAGTGTCACTTAACCCCAAGCTAGCAATGGGATCCTCATAACTGCTCTTCATCCATACATCCCACCAACAGCAAGCAAAGTTTAACTAATGAGTTTTTCAAAAAAAAAAAAGAATATTGTCTTAGTTATGATTTTACTGCTGTGGACAGACACCATGACCAAGGCAACTCTTATAAGGACAACATTTAATTGGGGCTCCCTTACAGGTTCAGTGGTTCAGTCCATTATCATCAAGGCTGGAGTAAGGCAGCATCCAGGCAGGCCTGGTGCAGGAGGACCTTGAGAGTTCTACATCTTCATCTGAAGGCAGCTAGCAGAATATTGGCTTTCAGGAAGCTATGATGAGGGTTTTAAAGCTCATGTCCACAATGGCACAGCTACTCCAAAAGGACCACACACTCTAATAGTGTCACTCCCTGTGCCGAGCATTTATATACAAAGCATCACAAATGTCATCTCCATTTCTTTCCCCGTTACTGTGATAGAATACCCTGACGAAAACAACTTATTGGAGAAAGGGCTTATTTTGGTTCATGCTTCAAGTTTAAAGTCCATTGTGGCCCCATCCCATCCACAATCAAGAGGAGAGGGTGATGGATGTCGGTGCTCAGTTGGCTTCCTCCACTATATACAATTCAGAATTCCTGCCTAGTGAATAGTCCCACCCACAGGTAAGATGAGTCTTCCCTAATCAATTAACCTAATTAATCGTCCAAGTAGTTCTCGGAACCCCCTTTCCTAGGCCACCCTAGATTCCATCGAGCTGACAACACTAACCCTTAGACTATGTCTGAACCATTTTTTTTCCTTACAGTCAAATTTTAAAACCTAAAATATGTAGCATTAAATAAGCGTAAGTCAAGTATATATCTTTGACTTAAACATAGTTTAGCCTCCCACTGACACACACACAGGTTGTAACTGAGCAAGTAAATGCCTTATCTAAACATGGGAAGTAAGACAAACACAGGGTAGTGTTATAAGTTGAAGTTTAGAACAAAGTGTATCTGAATCTCTTGATAGCTAAGCGTTTGAATGGTCTATAAATCTTATTATTCTGTTAAACTACATTCACTATTTATTCAAAATATTCTTTTGTTTCCAGAATAATATGGGATTCAGTATACTAGTGTAAAAATTCTAAAATATTAGAGGCCTTAGGCCAATTTCTTCAGATTTTCTTGTAGTTGTATCTTTATCAATTATACTAATTAATAGCATAAATTAAATGTTAGATTAAAGTTTGCATAAACTTAAAATAGTTAGCTTCAAAATAAAATACTTAAATCTTAGTAAAAACATTTAAATCTTGGAATTTCAAAGAAATACCATTTGTTCTGCTCCCGTGTTAATTAACCCCACTTTTAGTGTCTCTAAAGCTGCACTGTGTGCAGTGTCCTGCTAAACAGAGACCACCTAGGCGTTTCTATGTCATTTTTTTTCTGGGTGGTTTGATAAAGAGCTAATCCCTCATTTGCATTACAAATAGCTCCACCTTATATTGACTTTTACAATTTGGATATGGGAGGGAACCTTCGAAGCATTAGTATTTTTTCTCTGCATTTTAATATATCTTACTACCCTTGTGCAGCACTCATTGTCAAAGATAATATCACAGAAAAGGCATAGGACAAACGACTCAAACTTAATTTTAAAATTAGTACGCCAAAGTCTGAGTATAGGAAACGCCTAACAAGAAGAATCCTTCCTGTGATATTTGAATTTGAAGATCATCCCCAGCCTTAAAGATAAACACTGTGTCCAGACCGGTAAGGAAGAATGGGTAGAAGAGAGTGAAGGCAGAAAGACAGGGCACCATACATAATCACAGACAAACAACCATAGAATGACCAGGACTGAAAAAAAGCAACATAGGCCTATGTAGAAAACAGACAAATGGGAGGCATGCAGGACAGGAGGTAAAACAGCAGTGGGGTTCCAACTCAGACTGACTGCACCGTAAGTGCCTTGTGTCACTTCCTAACCTTTCTGAAACCTTAACTGGTACTATATTGGTCTCTTAAAACTCAAATACAAACTCTGGGAAGAGGAGTATATACATTATCTGCTGACAAAAAGTTTTAGCACATGTAGGATGTTTGGAATATCAGCTATAAATTAATTCACACGTCTATGGAGTGATGACACTGAAGTCACGATCCAAGGTATCAAAAGCTTTGGAGCAAGGTGTCCACCAGGCTGATGTCTTATCTTGAGGTTTGGGAAAGCATCTGCTACCAAGTTCACTGTGGCTGATGGCAGAATCCACTGTGAGGTCCTTAATTTTAGCTGTCTGTTACCAAGTACGGCTTCTAAAGTCTCCCTGTGCTCTTTCCCAAGCATATCCCTCCAGCCCTAGCACAATCTATGAAGAATCTCCAGTCTCTCCTGGCTTCATATCTCTCCAATTGTTCACTTACCACAAAACTGAGCTGTAAACCAGGAGTTTATATGGCTCAATCATGTTGTCATAGTCAACTAGATAATTTCTTTCAAATACTCAGTTTATTTGAGAGCTTCATTATATCTCCAAAATCTATTCATAGTAGCACATAGGTTTATAGTTCATTAAATAATTAGAGGACTAGCAAGGAATCAGGGGATGGTGGAGGACTGTCATGGAATTCTGCTCTGCTCAGACAGAGAGAAGAGAATTATGCTATGAAACTACTTACAAGCTAAAATTTCTTTCAGTTGATCCTGGAGTTAGTTGTATGGAAACCCTGCTGCTAAGACCAAAGTCTGGCGTTACCAGAAAGTCAATGGGACTCTTCCTCTTTTCTGGGGGATCCCAAAACCCACATGGACTACTACCTGAGGAATGTCTCATAGTCCTGTACCTGAGATTTCTGGGATGGCTCTCCATGCCCTCCCTAAATATTGACTTTGCCCTCCCTAAATATTCTCACCCCTTCTGCATAACTATATACCACTTGATTCAACTCGAATTATATGTATGTATGTATGTATGTATGTATGTATGTATGTATGTATGTATGTATATGGCCAATCTAAGATTATCTCAAAGAGCTATTTAATTGAAGATTTCAGCAAAGGCCTTTGCCTACAAAAGGTGTAATACTAAGATCATCAGAAAATCCGGGCAAACACACTTGCTCCCAGCTGGACTAGGATCCTGCCTGTTCCAGACTCTACTTCGTCCTTCCAGTCCAGTGTGTAGCAGCATCTGGACACCCTGAGACGGGGAGGACAGAGGACCTGGAACAACAATTCCTTATCTTTCTATCTATCCTTTTTCTGTCATTTGTAAGGCAGGAAAGCAGGGAATGTCCAACTGCATACGTTAGACTCAGAGGGGGATTAGGACATTACCTTTTCCTCTCTAGCCAGTTTCTTTACCTTCTGGGTGATCCAACCCAGATGAGAGGCCAGCCTAGATGTAAGAAGTACAACTTGGAAAAATTCAAAACAGCAGCTTGATCTTTAACAGTCTTCAGAAGGTAAGAAGGGACAAGAAAGCCTCAGAGGTGCTTTGAAGAGTACTCTTGAGTCATACTTGCTGTAAGAGCCCTCTGTTCCTTGTAGACCCAAAGGCTTTCATGGTAAAAGTGCAACTGTATAAGAACCCTCCATCCTGACAGGGGCCTGAGAGACAGTTTCCTAAGTATTGTGATTTAGCCTTGAAGTAAAGCAGGAAAACATGGATGACTTCTTCATTCAGGCTCTGCTTCCATAAAAAACACACAACTGATTTACACCAGAGTTGGATTTTTTCCAACACTAAAATTCCAAACTATAAATGCAATTATCCTGGTGTAGAAAAGTTACCTTACCTTACAAAATAAAAAAAAAAAAAAAAAAAAAAAAAAAAAAAAAAAAAGGAAGCCAGGTTTTCAATGATATCACTCCTTGGCTCTACTTATGAACAACTATTACTAGGATTATTCTGGCTCTATCCGTGATGCCAGGAGCTCTTTCCATGGCCCCAAATAAATAACGAGTCTCCTTTAGGAATAGAGGAGGGCTGAATAAATTGAAGAAAGAGACTCTTCGATCAGCATCAGGAATACCAAATAGCATCTGAATTTATTCAATTCATAGTTTGTTTTTTAAAAGAAGACTGAGCTATTTATTTCTTTCCTATGGGCAAACTCAGAATATAATGGTGGAAATGTCAGTGAGAATGAAGAAAAATGATGATATTTCCCACCAGAATAGATATATTGTTTGCAAAAATAAAGTTACCAGGGTCACTAGAAGCCCCGAGTGATCAGATGCTCTGGGACAGGAGGCTGAGCTGGAAGGACTGCACAAAGAACTTGGGTAAATGAGGATTTATTTTTAGAAGGAAGCATTATCAGCAAAGATGGATCATCACTCAAGAGCTGAAGTTCCACTTCTCAAATCCCCAGATGTTTCCTCAATTTTCCTGAAGGGATTTGGTGTCACTGGACCACGTTCCATGCTCGAAGACCTTATAGACTCCTTATTGAAAATGCATGCTTTGAGGCCTGACACGGGGAAATAAATGACATTCTCATAAGCATAGGGAGGTGCATTTGAGAGCTGTGAACTGCTGCCTCTCCATCCGGGAGAGCACGGATGTGCACTGCACACTGCCACCTTGTGTGTAACATTTCACGCAAAATCGGTTTTATAAATAGTAGCTGTTCTGTATTTAGCACTTATCAAATGATGAGTATTGACTGCCCTGAATGATGCTGATCAGATCCTGTCCCACACATATCACATCCCACAATTCCTCTTTGCCATTCCAAGCTCAAAATTTCTACCCAATTTATCTCAATGAGATTCAATTCTGCTTTCCCCGTGAACTTTGGAGTCTACTTTTAAGCTTTTATTTCAAAACTCTCATTCCAGTGACTCTCATTTCTTGAGTATTTTACCAGTTTTCATCTGTACAGATGAAATTGGTATTCCTCTGTCTTCTCTCCAAAGCCTGCAGTTCCTTCTTGGCCAATCCCTATAGGCTAGGGATCATTTACGTGTCTCTGGGGGAATGATTATTTTACTCTTTGCTGAACTTTTAATCAAGCTATTTTGGTAAATATATAGTTTGCAGATATTTTTCCCATTCTCTCTGCACTTTGTAAATTTTCTTTCAAGAGTGTAAATGTATGCATGCATGATTTTGCATGTGTGCACAAGCATATTCACTGGCAACTGAATCTAGAGCTTCATTCATTAGAAGTATAGCCTAAAGATCAAAAACTCAGGTAACAGCAGATGCTGGCGAGGATGTGGAGAAAGAGGAACACTCCTCCATTGTTGGTGGGATTGCAGACTGGTACAACCATTCTGGAAATCAGTCTGGAGGTTCCTCAGAAAATTGGACATTGAACTGCCTGAGGATCCAGCTATACCTCTCTTGGGCATATACCCAAAAGATGCCCCAACATATAAAAAAGACACGTGCTCCACTATGTTCATCGCAGCCTTATTTATAATAGCCAGAAGATGGAAAGAACCCAGATGCCCTTCAACAGAGGAATGGATACAGAAAATGTGGTTCATCTACACAATGGAATATTATTCAGCTTTCAAAAAACAAACGACTTTTATGAAATTCAGGGCAAATGGTTGGAACTGGAAAATATCATCCTGAGTGAGCTAACCCAATCACAGAAAGACATACATGGTATGCACTCATTGATAAGTGGCTATTAGCCCAAATGCTTGAATTACCCTAGATGCCTAGAACAAATGAAACTCAAGACGGATGATCAAAATGTGAATGCTTCACTCCTTCTTTAAAAGGGGAACAAGAATACCCTTGGCAGGGAAGGGAGAGGCAAAGATTAAAACAGAGACTGAAGGAACACCCATTCAGAGCCTGCCCCACATGTGGCCCATACATACACAGCCACCCAATTAGACAAGATGGATGAAGCAAAGAAGTGCAGAAGTGTAGATCGCTCCTGAGAGACACAGCCAGAATACAGCAAATACAGAGGCAAATGCCAGCAGCAAACCACTGAACTGAGAATAGGACCCTGTTGAAGGAATCAGAGAAAGAACTGGAAGAGCTTGAAGGGGCTCGAGACCCCATATGTACAACAATGCCAAGCAACCAGAGCTTCCAGGGACTAAGCCACTACCTAAAGACTATACATGGACTGACCCTGGACTCTGACCTCATAGGTAGCAATGAATATCCTAGTAAGAGCACCAGTGGAAGGGGAAGCCCTGGGTCCTGTTAAGACTGAACCCCCAGTGAACTAGACTTTTGGGGAGGGCGGTAATGGGGGAGGGTGGGGAGGGGAACACCCATAAGGAAGGGGAGGGGAGGGGATGTTTGCCGAAACCAGGAAAGGAATAACACTTGAAATGTATATAAAGAAATACTCAAGTTAATAAAAAAAAAAAAAAGTACCAAAATCCATAAAAAAAAAAAGAAGTATAGCCTATACCAATCAACTACATTCAAAACTCTAAGCAATGTTTAATCTTAGTTTCTATATCATTATTCAAATTAGCATTTTTCATTGCTCTCATAAAACACAATGGGCAAAGCAACTTACAGAAGGATTTATTTGGAGCTTATGATTCCACAGACATGAGAATGTATCACTATTACAGCGGGGAACATGGCAGCAGGCAGGCGTGCCTGTTGTGGGAATGGATCTGCAAACTCATCTCAGTCCACAAACAAGAAGCAGAGAGAGCTAACTGGAGAAATCTCAAGGCCACTCCCTGGTGACATACTTCCTTCAGAATGATCACAACTCCTCATTCTACCCAAACGAAAACCAACGGATGAGCAAGTTCTTAAATGCCTGCGGCTTACAGGGACATCCCATTGAAACCACCATGAAACTATTTTCTTTGTATTTGCTTTCTCTGTGTGTTTGTTTGTACCTTTACCATAACTTTTTTTCTTGAAAATATGTAGAGCCAGTCTCTCGTACACAGTACACAGCAAGAATCTACAGTATATTTATATCTCAGACACACTGTAGTGGAATCAATCTATTCATGTGGAGAATATACGTCACTTTTTCTTTTGTCTACTTTACGTTATTTTCTTAAAATATTGTTTGCTCTGTATTTTTATAATAATACTTTTAATTTTTTGCTATTTGAAAATTCTATATACGTAAACTATGTGTTTTGGTTATGATGATTCTGGTTCCTTGCAACCAATTGTCCCCAGAGACCACGCCAACACATCTTGCTCCCAACTTCATATCTACCTTTCAAATTTTACTTACTTACTTAATTACTTTATCTCATTGAGTTGAATTAGTTCTTCTCATATATGCTTGAGTGCAGGGTCCTCCAATGGGGCATGGCAACCATCTAGTAACCACAATCCAAAAAAGAAAATGACTCTCCCTTCTCAGCAAATAATCCTGCCAATAATTCCTCTTAAGCTAAGGTTAGACCTGAGTAATCCTTCCCTACGCACAATGGAACTTTTAGCTGGCTTGGTCTAATGCGGGCCTTGTGCATGTAAACACAGTTGTTATGAGTTTGTGTGTGCAATACTTCTGTCATGTCCAGTAGACATTGTTTACAGAGCACTTGTCCCTATCCTATGGCTCTTATATTCTTTCTGGATCCTTTCCACAATGTTCTCTGAGCATTGAAGCAGTGGCAGGTTTATATAGCTGTCCCATTTACAGCTGACCAATCACAGTTGATTTTCTTCAGCCGTTGGAACACTTGTGAGTCTGCTCTAAATCTAGCCTATTGCAATAAAAACAATAAATAAAAAACTTTGATCAAGGTTGAGATCAACACAAATCTATGGATATAGATATAAATATTTAGAAGGTCATTCTGACAACTAGATGATTTAGAAAAACAAAAGCAATGGATTTCCCCTCTAGAACCTACAACTAACTTAGATAGAGGCTTAGACTTAGTTCACAGTACCAGCAATTAATTCCTGGGATAAGACCTCAGATCCAATCAAGAGGGCAGGAGGGTCAAATACATAACAACTTTGCCATTATTGCCACATGACGATGTCTCTGTTGGAAGGTCATTATTGAAGCATTTGGGGTCCAGTGTGGGGCAAGACTATTGATATCCTTTTTTCCACAGCAGGTCGGATACTACCTCACAGCCCTGTGAACATGATTTCATCACATTTTTACATTTTTACCCAGTCCTAAATTCTTCCTTTTTCATTTTAAAACTTAAAATTTTCACATATTTTTTACCTACTGTATTAACAGAATGGTAGCTGATTCAATAAGTAAACTCAATTTCAGTAGTTTATCATATAATCATTTATTCCGAATTTACAATAAGACCATGATGTAGTTCTAAGCAGTGAAGTCCTGGTGTACTCAAATAGTCTGGACTACACAGAGGCAGAAACTATATGCCCAGTGCTATGCCATCATTGGATATCGGCCTCAATTTGGCATCAAGAAAAGGATGACGAAGGGCATGTCTTTCCCTGCAACATATTAGTCATATGCAAGAGAATTTGAGAAGTTCACCATGTATACTGGTTATCGATTATCAGACTTATGATTCTCTGATTATTATGATAATGTCAACATATTATAGCAACATTCCTGCATTTATTACTTTTCTGTTGCTTTAATAAAATACCATGGCCCAAAACAACTCAGGAAAGAAAGGATTTTGATTCAAGGTTCCAGAAGCAGCGAGTCCATCACGGTGGAGAAGGCATGGCAAATGTAAAGGGGGAAAGTATCAGGAAGTTGGCTGGTCAAATCTCATCTGCACACAGGAAGCACAGAGAGAGGTATGGACAGAGAAAAATATGAAGTATGGTTATACTGTAAACTGGCAAAACAAGCCCAACCCCAATGACCTGCTTCTTCCAGCAAGGCTGCATCTTCAAAAAGTTCTGTAACCTCCCCCTGAAAGTGCCACCAACTGAGGATCAAGTGTTCAAGAGCACAAGCCCATAGGGGACATTTATTACTCAAACCACAGCAGATAATGGGTTTTCATTATCATCTAATGTTCAAAATTGCATGCAGGAGAAAAAAATTAAATGAAAATTTATAAATGTCTTTGTTATCCTTAGTGCCTTTTATAATACATAAAAATTTTGTCTCTGAAAACAATTTAAAGTGTCATTTCAAATATTGACAGTTTGGCTCTCTAAGCTTCCCATGTCACTCAGAGAACTAGAAATTTATTCTGAATAGCTCTGTCCTTTTTCTCATGCCCTGTAAGCTCTACAAGAGGTGAGGTTAAGAAATGCTAACACTGGGGCTGAGGAGATGCCTTAGAGAGTGTCTTAGTTGTGTTCCTATTCCTGTAATAAAACACCATGACCAAAATCAGTTTGAGGAGGAAAGAGTTTATTTCAGTTTACGACAGGGCAAACAGCGGAAGCGGGAACTGAAGCAGAGCGTCTTATGGACTCTCAGTTGAGAGTCCGTTTTCCGGAATGGCATTAGCTTATGTTGAGTTTACGTAAAACTAACCCACATTACTGACACCTTGTCAACTTGGCACTCAATCACATTGCTTATTAGTCCATAACCTTTATTTTGTTCATCTCAAAGACCTTATACTAATACAGATATAACGCCATAAAGCATTCCAAGTTTTAAAAGACTTACTGTCTTTAAAAATTCAAATACATTAAAAGTTAAACCTCTTTAAAATATTGAAAGTCTCTTTTTTTTCAAATTTCCAATCCTCTCTAAATTGTGCATAGTCTCTAAAACACTCACAGTATCTCTGAAATATTCATTCATTTCTCTAAAGCAGTAACTCCCAACACTTCAATGCTGCAATACTTCAAGATAGTTCTTCATGTGGTGATGACCCCCAACCATAAAATTATATTTGTTGCTATGCCTTAATTGTAATGTTTTTACTTTTAGGATTCATAATGTAATTATCTCATATACAGGATCATCTTAAGCAATCTCTGTGAAAGAATTGTTCGAACTGCAAAGGAATCTGAGACCCTCAATTTGAGAACCACTGCTCTAAAACATGCAGTCTTCAACCGTAGATTCCTATAAAATACAATAAAACTGAATAATATGAAATAATCAAAATATTCTCTTACTCTGAGAGGGAAGAAACATGACATAGCCACAGTCAAACCAAAGCAAAACCATAATTCAACAGAACAAACAGTTTAGTACCAGAAATCTAGATTCATTCGTGATCTGTTCTCCTCCAAAGGGCTTCATTTTTTACATCACTGCCTTTCCCAGGAGTTTATTTCACAGGCTCAAGAAAGTTCCATGATGCATCTGGTGTCCATGACAGTCATCCCATAATACTGGCATCTCCAAAGCATTCAGGTCTTCACTGAAACTGGCTATACCTTCACCAATGACCTCTCTTGACCTCAAAGGGTGCCAAGACTCAGCTACTCTCCTTGAGTCCCACAGTATTTCAAACCAGTACTGAGAAACACATCACCAAGTTCAGCTTCCAGAACAAGGTACAGTCTTGGCACCGTCTGTACCACAAGCTTCTGAATGCTGACCATAAGGAAACATCTCCCAGATGATTCTGTATCAGTGATGCTTGCTGGTCTCTTCTTAATTACAGCTGGTTACTCAGTCCTAGATGACCAATACCAATTGTCCCAGCAAACTAAAGATTATATTTTAGTGAATTGTAATTCAAAGTATTGCTGGGGATTGGTTCTAAAGCTTTGAATTAATTGGAAATCTGCATGTCTGAACGCTGAAGGTCCTTGTCTCCAATTGGTTCTTGATAATTAAAAAAGAGCCAAAGGCCAATGACTGGTGAGAGAGGGGCAGAAATTTTAGATTGCATAGTCTATGAACTGGAAAGGGAGAGGAAGAAACACCAGGACCAGGGGATGTGGAGAGGGGGTGGAGGGTGGAATGTAAGAGCTAGAGGAGAGAACGCCAGCCAGTCAGGTAAGAATTCGGATGTGGCAACTGGCCTTTGAGCAAATCATGGCATGTCAAAAATTAACTGACGTGTGTGTGTGTGTGTGTGTGTGTGTGTGTGTGTGTGTGTGTGTGTGTGTGTGTGTGCGCGCGCGCGCGCGCGCGCCCGTGCATGAGTCGTTCATTCTCCAATCCAGATAGCTCCTGGGCAGGTGCGTGCATGCAACCTCCAAGGAGCCAGAGCAATTTAGCCAAACGATTGCTGCAGAGTATCACGCGAATGATCCCGTTAGAATCTTTGAGGGGTTCTCAAACTTCCCTCTAAAACTTCACAAACCCTGCCTCCATCATCATCTGTACTGTTTTGAGCATTACTTTCTACATTCCCACAACAGCTCATTAAACTTGGAACACTCAATAGCTTTGCAAAACCAAAGTTACTAAATCCTTTAACGATCCTTCCCAGAACACGGTCAGATCTGTCACAGCAATGACCCATGACCTGGTACTGATTTTACCTTTGCTACTTTTCTATTGCTTGATAAAACACCTTGACCAAAAGAAACTTATGAAAGAAAGGTTATGGTTCATCTCATAGCTTGTAATCCATCATTCATTGAATTCATGATACGGACTTGAGGCAAGGACCTAGAAGCAGGAACCTAAGCAGAGGCCGTGAGGGAATGTTGCTTAGAGGCTAGTTCCTCACAGCCTGCTCACCTGCGTTCTTACATCATCTGCAACAACCTCCCCAGGAGTAACACAATCCCTAGAGAGCTGGCCCATGCATATCAGTTTTAATAAGGACATTACACCGTAGACTTACCTACAGACAAATCTGATGGAGGCCATTTCTAGATTGAGAATCCCTCTTTCCAAGTGACTATCTCTTGTGTCAAAATGACATAAAACTAGCCAGCACAGTGGGAAAATTCCTTGCTGAACAAGTGTGAGGCTCTGAGTTTGACTTCCAGAACCTGGGTAAAAGCCGAGAACGGTTATTTTCTGTAATCTCAGGGTGTCCATGATGACACAAGAGAATTCTCAGAAGCTCATGGGCAAACTAGCCTGGAGTAATAAAACAAGACAGCCTGTCTCAACCCATGCAGAAGGCAGGGCTGATGCTCAAGGTTGCCTGCTGAGCTCCAGATCTGCATAACCATCTTCACACGCGAGCACAAACTTCCCGTCATTTTTTTTGTAAGCAAAGCATAACTCGTTTCGGCAGGATTCCTTAGCATATGTATAGCATTGTTTCGTGTTATATTGAAATGCCTCCAAATTATTTCTCTTCAGCCTTTCCAAAAAGTAGAGACCAGAATAAGCTCATAAAGATTTTCTAATAAATACTTATAAACATTGTGTTTTATTTATCAAATTATTCAGGAAGATAACTTAAAGGCATTGAAAATGTAGATAAAACTTTGAGATCACCAAATCTCTCCATGGTTCATTTGCCACCGGAGTCCCTGGAAGGAGGACACGCACAGAATTAGCGAGAGCACATCATTCAATTCAGTGACCCACCACAGAACAGAACCATAATTCTGTAGCATCTCCACTCTGGTTGAGGATTCGGCTGAGGACCAGGTCTCAGAGGTTAATTAAAGCACCCAGAGAAGGATGCAGACGACAATTAGAATGTATCGCAGAGCACCAGCGTTGCCCCAGCTTTATGAGATCCTTTTACAGCTGGGCTTCTAAATGGAGAACTGGCTTTATGTCACTATAAATTACATTTAATTGCAGTTTTTGTTACATGATTCACTGTATCCTTGTCTCCTTAAAATTTCTAATCTAACTCTGCTTTGTGAGAACATGCCTTCTTCTATAATTTTTTCTGTCGCTTGTTCTATAGGTCTGTTCCTTTTTTCCTACTGCAGTTTCTTATTGCCTAAGCAGCAGGGACTTGCTCATGTAATGCAGAGCGCAGTATCACAGACACTGAATTTCAGTTTGCAATTCTCTCACCTCTAAATCCAGCTTCAATTGTGGGATAGTTGGTCTAGCCTACATTAAGACACCCCCAAACAGTTTTAAAACGGGATCTCATCTTTGAAAGCCTGCTATTATTAAAATTTAAAATACTCTACAGATTTAATTCAATTCTACTCCTTTTTCTGTAAAATAGAACTTAAGGCAGATTTATTTTAAATCCAAGGTATAAAGATGATTATTACAAACACTAGAAAAATACACAACTGGCTTCATCATAACTGTTACATTGTCACGGTGAGGACCAGAAGATATTGAATTTCAACAGAATACCGTAAGAATTTAAAATAGCATCTGATGATAAATAAATAAGAAAGTAAGTATATGTTTTGTTGTTTTAGTGGTTTTTAATAACATGAATGAGATTTAAATAATATACTATAACTCACCTGGGGAAGTTTAAACATAAAAACACAGACTTAGGTTACTTATACCTTGTGATAACTTGATGTAAATTATGTTACAGCTCCTTTAAGCTACATTACATTGTTATCAGGTCGGCAATTGATTGATTCTCCTTGCATAACACAGTCCATGCAGAAAATCAAACATTAGACATTTTAGTAAAAAGAATAAATGGGAACATTTTTTATTCTATTGTGGAATATTATGTTGCTCTTAAAAACACAAGATACACAATCAAACAGGACCAGTATGACATGGATCCTGGGGATGATCAATTTTTTGGGCTTTCTAGTCTGAATTAATTTGATATCAAGGTACACAAAAAGGAACAAATAGAAGCAAAGAGGTGCAGGCTGACAGGAACCGGATGTAGATCTCTCCTGAGAAACCAGCCAGAATACAGCAAATACATAGGCAAATGCCAGCAGCAAACCACTGAACTGAGAACGGGACCCCTGTTGAAGGAATCAGAGAAAGGACTGGAAGAGCTTGAAGGGGCTCGAGACTTCATATGAACAACAATGCCTAGCAACCAGAGCTTCCAGGGACTAAGCCACTACCTAAAGACTATACATGGACTGACCCTGGACTCTGACCTCATAGGTAGCAATGAATATCCTAGTAAGAGCACCAGTGGAAGGGGAAGTCCTTGGTCCTGCCAAGACTGAACCCCCAGTGAACGTGATTGTTGGGGGAAGGCGGTAATGGGGGGAGGATGGGGAGGGGAACACCCATAGAGAAGGGGAGGAGGATGTTGGCCTGGAAACCAGGAAAGGAAATAACATTCGAAATGTAAATAACAAATACCCAAGTTAATAAAGATGGAGAAAAATTAAAAATTAAAAAAATAAAAAAAGGAACAAATAATCCTCAGGGTTGCTCAGCCTTGTTCACGTACCATGTCTCCTCATCCTCTATCCCTTACCTTTTTCTCCATGCCCTTTTCTCTTCCTGTTCTCACAGAAATTATTTGTGTCTATGTGCATGCATATGTGTGTGTACATGTGTGTGTGTGCATGTGTGTGTGTGTGCGTGTGTGTGTGCGCGCGCGCGTGTGTGTGTGTGTGGTGTAGATATATATTTCTAGGTGTTTGTCTGTATTTACATGTGTGTGGAGGCCAGAGATCCCCATTAGTGTCATTCTGCATGTTTTAGACCTCAATTTTTAAATACATGATCTCCCTCTGAATCTTCTACCTGAACAGAAACAGCACATTAATTCTTATCCAGAAAAATGACCCTCTTGCTTAGAGGTCAATCTGATAAAAGTATTTTTTTCCAATGAGGTTTCCGCTTCTTGAATGACTATAGTTTATGTCAAGTTGACAGAAAAAGAAAAGTAAAGTAAAGAAAGAAAGAAAGGAAGGAAGGAAGGAAGGAAGGAAGGAAAGAAAAGAAAAGAAAGGAAAAGAGAAGAAAAGAAAAGAGAACAAATAGGAAAAGAAAAGAAAAAGGAAATAAATAAACTGACTAGCTCAAGCACTTGGGCCTTTTATATCCATGGGAAATGTTTGTTTCTGTCCAGGTCTCAGGTGTCTGTAAGGCTGAAATGCTCATGGGTATCATGATTGACATGTGTTTAGACTGTAGGCCACTCCGTGGCACAAAATCCTTTAAGTGAGCATTGTAAAAGGATTAAGTGTTCCTTTGAGAGGAGGATACCACATGTGTATCTGTAGGCAGAGAAATGGGATAGAATGCTTTATTCCTGGTAATGGTAACATTAATTATTTTCTCAGTTTAGAATCATCTGTTTTCTCTGCATTAAAATTACAAATGCTCCCTTTGTAATCATTTATATCTTTCGGGGAATATTTTCAAACTCTATTCTCATTCTGTTTTTCATCATCTTCCACCCACTAATCTTAGTATCCATAAATGACTCTGCCAAAACCACTCATTACTGGTGATGGCCAAATGGTGTTTTTCTAATTTCTCCTCCCTTCTCCATTTTTCTGTGTAAACTATAAAAGTATGCTGCAAAAAATAGTGGTAATAAATATCAATAGAACATGAGAGCCAGCTTACAAAATCAATCTGGAGTAATGTGAGCATCTAAGTCACCAATGACCACAGAGGGTGGTAACCTGTAGAAAATACTGGATTCATGTGTCTAGCATTATGCACACAGATCTGAAGACATTTAAAAATTACTATAAACAATCTGTCTTCTCAACCATTTTGTAGAACAAATATTAAAAATTGTGCGCCATTACAGTGAAAAACATAAATGTCATTTACAGCCCAATAAATACAAATATAAGCAATAACATGGAATCCTACAAATTTTTATCAAGCCGTTTTCAACAATTAGTATAATCAATAATGACAAATAGCTGGAATGATGGGGAAAATAAGCTGTCAGACACAGTATTGACTTAAGCCTACCTGTAAAATCATCCCATAGAGTAGGTTTACAGCATGTAGCAAAATTTAAAAGAATGTAACTTGGCAACATTAATTCCATTTAATTCAATAAATATCAGCACAAGTAGAAACATATATATATATATATATTCCTTCTTTGTATCAGAACATGATTAATGATAGAAAACATTAGCAATCATAGTCAACTACATTACTACTCAAATAGTTCAGATTTCAAAATACTTGCTAGTATAATTACTCAAACTTCACATTCACACACACATAATATATATATATATATATGAACATATGTATATATGTTCCTGAAATGATCATCTGTAAATTTATTGAAACAACAATAGAAACTTACAGAAATGTTAAAAATAAAGATAAGATATTTCCCACTGTACAGTGTACCCAATATCTACATACTCAATATAATTTTATTATTTGAATGATACTAATTTTTTGTATGTTTTTAAGTAATGTTTCCTCCTGGCTACTGCTGTTTTAAAGTAGAGCATAATTGAAGCTTTATGTAACATTATTTCTTTCCTGCAAGCAAGATTCTTTTGGTCATTCTAAATCTCAGTAAGATTATCATTTAAAAATCTTTGATAAATAAGTTAGGGACACAAATATTTTTCCTAAATTCTCGCTTTTGCTTTAATAAACATTTTCATTTTTGAACATCTGAGCTTTCTAAGGGATAAAATGATACAAAATGATGTAAGAACACAAAGAAACTGAAAGAAGATGTTGGAGAGGTAGCTTAATGAATATGCTAACCACTGGGCCTAAGAAGTACTAATTTCTAAAATATTTGAATTATCAAATTTTCCAGAAATTATTTATGGCTGTTTCCATTAATAACACATCCTCATAAAATATACTAAAAACACGTCCTACATCAAACTATACTAATGATATTTTTATTATATTTTTTGTTTACTTGATTTACTTTACATTCTTAGGATGTTCTCAAACATCCACCTGAAATCACAACATCAAAATGCTATAGACATAGCAGAAACCAAAAATGTATTTCATTCTTCTTCACAGTTAATTAGAAAGCGTAACTGTGACCTTTCTGTTGAAAGTATTGAATGTTTTTTTAACAAATATTCCCAAGCATGAAATAATTACCATAAACTGTGAGGAAGGTACACTCAGGTGCACAGCCACGAGGTTATTTATGAGCTAATAGGGTATCTCACTGTTTGATAGCATGCAAATTTTTTATCATTATGGAAATTTAATTTGCACCTTTGATTCCTTTGTGCTTTCCTTAAGCCCAGTTCAGCTGTTAAAAGTTACCTTTTAGCACAATAATTGTGGCTCTGATTTATTCCTCTTTTTCAGGCAGTTAAAATAGAAAGATATCTGCCATTTAATGATTTGGAGAACACACAGCAGTTCAAGGTTTCCGTAGTACTCGACAGCAATTCAATAGCACTCTCGATTGCAGTCACAGTAATTTGCAGGCACTTGGCATGATACTCAAAGTGGGTGCATTTTGAGAAGTAGTGGTAACTGCTCAGACTGATTCTTCATTCTAATAGTCTGCTGTTTTAGTTTAACAGCACATGCAAATTATTACCTGATTCCTTGGTCAAGCTATAAAACCAAGCACCATCAGATCTCTTCCTCAGAATCTAATGTAGGAAACAAGCCACATTTTTGTCAGAGTAATATCCTATGTTTGGCTATAGTTTTAGTAACACATTGTGTGTGTGTGTGTGTGTGTGTGTGTGTGTGTGTGTGTGTGTGAGAGAGAGAGAGAGAGAGAGAGAGAGAGAGAGAGAGAGAGAGAGAGAATTTGGGGGGCAATTTTTCCTTAAGTGTTCTCCTACTTCACTCCTAAAGAGATGTAGTAATATGGAAATTCTTGAAATAAATTGATATCATCCTACAACTAAAGTGCCAAACATGGATGGCCTCATAGGAAGCAGATGGTTATTTTATCACGAGCAAAATGTAGTGACTTAACGAGCTTTGGAAAGAAGTGGGGCTGGTAAGCCTTAGAACCACAGATAATAGGATCACCACATCTGCAACCCTCTGGCAGAAATCAGCCTCCACCATTCTGTAATCCCAGTCAACTGTTAGAGCACTGTGCTACTAGAAACACATCTGAATTCTGTTTTGGTGTCACAAGTCAAACAATGCCATGCAAGTCCAAAGGATGTCAGTGACATCTTTTGGTATATATAAGCAGATAAATTAAACAACACATGGGACTTACATGCCTTTATGCTTTTAGTATTGATAGATAGGGATAAAGTGAAAGCAATCAAAACAAGAGTGCCCCCTTACCACAGTTTCACTGTTTGGCAAATATTCCAGACATGCATGATAAAGTCAAAAGGGCTGTAAACATACCAGGAAGCCAGAAAAGGAAGGCTGCTCTGTGATGGATTAGTGATACAGTCTGAAGTACACTTCTTGTGTTAGTAAAACATGATAGCACTGGCAATTACAAGGTAGAGCCACACAGCCTCTGTACAAATTAATAAAGCACGGCTGTAAGGGAGCTCTCCATTTGGGTCCTACATGCAATTGTGTTTCATGAATTTCTCACAAATTTTATTTCTAAAATTTTTAATTACACATGTTAGAAGAGGAAGGGACAAGGGAGGTAAAGGGGATAAGAGTGGGAGGAAAGGACTGAAGCCCGGAGGGCCAGCAGAAAGAATGGAAACAGGCAACCTCAGGAGGAAGGATACCAGAATATACCTGAGACCTTGGAAGTGAGAAACTCTCAGGACTCAAAGTGTGGCAGGGGAAACCCTGGATGAAAGGGAACTTATTGGATCCACCTGCAGCAGAAAGACAGGGCATCAAGTGATGGATGAGGTTGCTATCCCACAGCCAAAGCTCTGATCCATATTTCTTCCTGTCTGAAAGAAATGCAGGGATGGAAATGGAGAAGAGCCTGAGGAAAAGAAGGTGCAGTGACAGGCCCAAAGTGGGATCCAGCTCAAGGGGAGGCCCCAAACTCTGGCACCATTACTGAGGCTATGGGATGTTCACAAAAAGGGACCTACTATGACTTCTCTCCAAAAGACCCAACAAACAGCTGAAAGAGTCAGATGCAGATATGTGCACCAAACCAATGAACAGAAGCTGCTGACCCCCCTAGTTGAATTAAGGAAAAGATGGAGGAAACTGAGGAGGAAAACCTTGGCGGAGGACCAGCAGTTCAATTAACCTGGACCCCTGAGATCTCTCAGACACTGGATCACTAACCAGGCAGCATACACCATCTGAGATGAGGCTACCAACACATATACAGCAGAGGACATGGAAAAATAAAGTCTAATTGGCACAGAAGCTTCCTCCTGACTGTACCTTTAATAGTCCTGGAAGATGCTGTGCAGGCTACTGGAAAGCAAAGTCATCAACAGTCCTATCCAGCTGTGAAGACTGTGGAACACAACAACGACTCTCCTGGAAAGAGATGCCCAATAGTGGCATTAATGGTACGTGAGTAACCAACTGTTTTCTGCTTGCAATTAAAACCCAATCCACAGAGGGAAATCTACGTCCAACATGATAACCTCAACTAATACTCTGCTGCTAGACTACTCATAGTCATAGGAGAGAACCTTCAAATGCTATTCTGTTAGATGGAAAAGTCATCAAACTGCTTTCTAAGTACTTATCCTTAACCATATCGGTACAGAGGTGCTTCTTATTGCAATGGACAGCAGTTGGCACTAAGAATCACGACTATTCAAAGTGTAGAGAATGAGGACTAGCAAAACTCAACCCCATGTGAGATATATATATATATGTGCATGCATAAGCCATTCAACATTCTGGCATGGAAAGTAGAAAACTCATGCATGTTCACTATTCCCTATTTTGAAGCTATCTGCTGAGGGAGGAGATCGCAATCTCTCATAGATCGTTCAGACTCCCATGGATGTGCCTATCCTCTCTATATATGGACAACTCTAACTGAATTTAGTTATAAAGAAATAAACAGGACATAGCACATTGCAACAATAACTAGAAAAAATAAAAGGGTAGGTAAAATCACAGACAAAGGCAACAATAGAATTAGCAACACAAAAATGAAAAGATCACCATAAATATTACTATGAATAGCTAGGCTGAGGAGATCATCCATTTGGATAAAAATGTATGTCTAGTAAGTATGAGGACTAGAGTTCAGATCCAAGTAAGGGCCAGGTAAGCATAATGCCCCATTTGTAATACCAGCCTCAAAAGGCAGTGACAAGGTATTCCAGGATCCAGCTGGCTAACAAGATTATACATTTGAGTTCTGATTTTGGTCAAAAGATCCAGCCTCCATGAATAAAGTGAAAATTCAATCAAGGATGATTTCCAACTTCAACCCCAGGCCTCCACAAAACACACACACACACACACACACACACACACACACACACATATGAATCTACCCACACACATGTGAAGGTACTCACACACATAAAAATGAAAGAATACAAAGTTTGTTATGAATGGTTATATACCAATAAGTTTGATAATCTATAAGAAATAGACTGATATCTACATAAAATCTTATGAAAGTTTAATCAGAGAAATGAAATTCCTGAATGACTCAGTTATTTAAAAATAAAAAGTCCCATCAAAGAAAAAGCTAAGGGCTTGGACATTTTTCTAATAAATATTATGAAATGTTTTTGAAACAAAGAACTAATATCAATCAAACCCCCCTCCATAATTGATTGAAAAATCTAAGGGGAAGGTTGTCTTTCAAACTTATCCAGTGATGTCATTATTACTCTGACACTACAACAACAAAAAAGACAACAAAGTAGATAAATATAGACTAATCACCCCAAAGAATATAGATGAATAATTCTTCATTGGAATTCCAACAAACTCATTTCAGCCAAGAACTGGAGATCATTTAATGTGATTAAGCAGATTCTTTCTCAAGGATGTAAGGATGGTTGAACTGCACATATCAATAAACATGAAATTCCACATCAAGGTAGAAAATATATCATCCTAAACAGATGCCGAAAAGGTATTAGATAAAGAAAACATTCATTCATAACTTTAAAGATATAGTATAGAGAGAAAAAGCTTCAACACTGTAAAGACAACTTACAGCAAGTCAAGAGATAAATTATGCCGAACGAATACTATCTAAGATGTGGAACAAGAAACAATGTAGTTACTCCCTTACTTCCTTTTATTTAAAGTAATGTTGAAAATCCTAGTCAAAGAAATCAAGCAAGAGAAAGTACGAACTCATATGACTTGACTTGAAATTACGGCTCAAAGTTTAGTAATCTAAATAACATGCTATTGGCATGAAACAGACTCAAATTTGAATGGAACAGAATAGGGAACCTAATTGTAAACTTATGTATCTTTAGTAACTAATTTACCACAGGCTATTAAGATGGGAAGTAAAGAAAAGTTGGCCCTCACAGTAAACAGAGCATTGACCAATTACATATGCACATCAGGAAGAATAAGACGAGAGCACCAGGAGTTCTTCTCTTGGAATGCTTCCACTCTTGGGAGTGTGCATCACCTTGCCTTTTTAAAAGAGAAGGGAAGGCTCATAAACTTTCCACTCCATCTTCTGCAACATTCTCTGAGCTTTAGATGTAGAAGTGTTTTGTATCCATTGCTATTGGGCTCCACAAATCTGCATTTTTTTAATAGTTGTGGCTTTTCTGTAATTGCCTCTGTTTCCTTGGTAATGGCTGAATACTGCACTTCTCTGTGGATATAAAGAAGAATATTTAAAATGCTGTTAGAGATTATGCTGGCTTAGTGAAGTAGTGGTTGTACGTATGCCCTCAACGTCATGAATTCAGTATCACTGAGCAGTTGGCCAGTACCATGCTAAGATCCCTCTTGTTGAGCAGGCCTTAAGTTCAATTAGAAAACTGTTTCCTAACACCACAGTACTTGTATCATTATGGAACACTTATGCTGATTGATTATTGTTCATAAGCATCATTGCCCAGTAGGACTGTCAGCTCTTTCCCTTCTATGGATAGTTTGTCATGAGGGTGTGTCTCTCATAGTTTTAGAGGCTACACTCATAAAGTCTCACCAACATGAATGCTTAGACATGGGCTAAACAAGAACAGTAGCTATGACAAAGTAGAGTGAAGAAAGCAAACAACAACTGTGGACATTCAAATGTGGATATGAGAAAGCCCATGAGATCTCATCATTACAAAGAACCCCATACAACTAAGAAAATATGAGAGGGGGAGAAAGAGTCTTCCCCAGGTGGGGAGGATCTGGGAGGACTTGGAGGAAAAGAAAAATTATAATAAACCTGTAATATGTTTAAAAATTAGGGCAAAAAGTATTCACGGGAAAATGTAAATTAGCAAATCATTATGGAAGACACTACCAGGTCCCTTTAGAATTACAGATAAAAGCGTTACATGATCCGTCAGTACCATTTATTGATTTATATCCCAAAGAAATGAAATCAATACATCAGAGAAATACCCGCAACCCCACATTCATATTCATAATAAACAAGAAATAGGAAGAAAATATAAAACGTATTTACCAACCAGCACATGAATAAAGAAAATGTACTACAGATGTCCAATAAAATACTACTCAGTCATAGAAAGAGTAAAATTGTGTCATTTTCTATAGTATGAATGGAAGAAGGGATTGTTGTGTTAAATGAAATAACCCAAGAAAAGATTGACATATATGGCATGCTATCACTCCTGGGAAGTATTTTTTAAATAATCTCATAGATTTAGTAATTACTTTCCAGATAGTTGTTGAGGAGAATGGCAGCAGGAAGGGAGTGGAAGAAGTTGATTGCTTTGTAAGGTATAATTATAGAGAAGCAAGAATTTTCATGTAGTGTCATCTATTAGGGTGGCCAGAATAATGATGATATATTACACACCTCCAAACTATTTATATCATTTCCATCCTTCCTTATCCCCTTCAATTCCTCCTGTGGTTCCCTCACTCCCTCTCAAGTTCATGACCTCTTTTAAAATTGTTATTGTTATAGACACACACACACACACACACACACACACTACCTGCAGATAAAATTTAGTGTCACTTGTATATGCATATGATTGGAACTTACCACTTAGGATTAGACAACCAATAAGGGGATAATCCCTGCAGAAGACTAATTCTTTCTCAGCAACTATTAACTGCGAAAGTTTTTTAAATGCCAGATTTTGAATGGTTTCACTACAAGAACTGATAAACATTTGAAGTAATAAATCTTTAAGTGGTTTAGACATTATATAATGTGCTGAAACACTGCAGGGTTCACTATTAATATGTAAAAACTTCCTGTTTTATGTACCAGTTGAAAAGGAAATGTAAACTCAGACCTGTAATCTCAGCCTTTGAAGAGAGAAAGCAGGATCATCACATGTTCAAAGCCATCCTGGGCTACATAATTAGTGAGCACTAATCCTGGGAATATAGTGTGATACTTATCTTAAAAAGAAAAAACGAGGAAATTTCACAAGTAAAATTAAATTGTTAGAAAAGTTTAAGTTAAAGATATTTAAGTATGTTAGTTCAAGAACATTTTTGAATAATTGTACTTCTCTGTCTTAAATTTTTTTATTGCACAGTATCTCTCTGTGTAATTTAATTTCCAAAGGCATAAGAAGATAAAGGAATCATTATCATTTTCTTTTTACACCAAAGAGGGACCATTACAGGACATGGGTTTTATGATAACAAACCATGAGGCCTGAATTTTTATCATTTTCAACAAGTGTTAAAAAATCCCATGCCCAAGCATTCTGCCTAGAAATTAGACATTCTACAAAAGCTTTCATTCCAAAGTAGATTGTGAGATGAGAGAACTGTTAGGCTTTTCTAAATTCAAAAATAATTTATTATATGCACATGGTTAATATAAAACTTTGGAGAACCCTCTATGAGATTTTATGATAGTTCATTCATACAAATTACTTTGTAAAGAGCTTTTGACAGTGTTTCCTTTTGGTGATATATTTAAGTCACTGGAAGTAAAAGAAACTTTATCAGCATATTAGATGCTGAAAAGCAAGGGGATCCATTTCAGAATGAGATGGAAAATGGAAGGATTTTAATGTGATGGGACACATTAAAGACTATCTTGGGAACAAAGTAAGAGTACGAGCAAAGGTCTGCATATCCTTAGTAAATGAAAGCTCTAGTCCTTGCTACTAATTTAGTATCAATGAACACAACATAACTGATCAAGATTAGAAGATCATTAACATTTTTATATCAGAATCTACTCATTATAACTTTTTGCATATAGTGACTCTATGCTGTCAGATAGATGTGAAACGGATATTGCATCCTAAGGTAATTTCCCCTATTATGGGCACATAAGCTTCCTCACCATCTCTTGGACATTTTCAACCAGTAAAAAATGCTACATTGTATGTAGAAGTGATTGAAATTATTACTTTGAAGATAATTATTAGCTTGGAAGGAAGTCAATGTACTATACAAAAATCATAATTGCATCTGAAGTAAGCTTTAAAGTAGCAGTATACACAACTGCCCTCTGAGATTCTGGAATTACTTGGGTTGGGTAAGAGGAAGCTGGGCACCCAAAAGAATAAGAGCTACAAACCTATATTTACAACAGCTTCTAAAGAATACTGAGAATTGCTTAAGGTACAGAATCTTAGTTACTTAGGCACTTAGTTACTTGACCTGGGTACTGTTCAGTTTCATAATACAGCAAGACATTGTTACCAAGACAATTTTAAGAGAATCAAAACCTGGGTTCAGAAAAAGATAAAGAAAAGAATTGTTTTTTTTCTAAATCTTCAGGGAGGAAAAAAGGAAAATGCCTTTAATATACCAAGATTAACCATTTTTTAAAAAAATGAATTATTATTTTCATTTGAAGGGTATATTGTCAGACATAATCATAAGAACTCACAGTAAAGTTTAGGAAATCTTGAATATATGATAACTAGACTGTTTGCTAAGTAAACAAGAAATATAGAAAACCACATTTATCAATTACTAACTTAATAATGAAAAACATACACACCATTCTCATAACTCTTACACAGCTATTAAGAGGACCTTAGAAGAGAATTCATTACTATCAGACCAGCATGGCGCTTAACTGATCTTATCCTTATACTCACAGATAAGTATGATTCATGCCCCTTATCAAAGAAGTCTCTTATTACAGCAAATAGACCAAAACAAAAGCCAAAAATAAACCAAAAAAAAAAAAGCCACAACTAATAATAGTGCAAAGATTAACAGATCATGTGACGCCCAAGCCCACCAGAAACATCTACAACATAATTCCACTCCTAAGGCTCAGGGAACAATGAAGAAATGAGGCAGAAAGATTGTGAGAGATAGAGAAAAGAAAATCTGCAGTGAGACTGGCTTCTAGAAATGCAGGAAAGCTTCAGCATACAGAGACTGCATAACAGAAGCTTTCCTAAGTCTAACCAATTCTAGTTTTCCTAATCCTCCCCACCCCTTTAAAAAAAGTTTGTCACCCCTATTCAGCAGGAAGAAGTTGTGGAGAATCATCATCCCTATAATTTGGGTAGAGTATCTGGTTATGGTTATTTTATAAATTATAGATAGGTGTCATTTTAAGGAATAATTTGGAAGTGGTCATAATTTTGAACAGGGAAGAAATAGATAGGATACATTACTAAATTTATTCTTGAACAAAGCATTGTATAGCCATAATTTTACATTGATAGAAATCTTTATAATTGATGCCAAATTGAAGTTTTAATTTATTACACTGGTACAGAATTTATATTTTGATACAGATGTAAAGTTTTCATTGGTATAAATCTTTGTATATTGATACAAAACTTGAAGGTAATATTGTTACTGTTAGATAGGCATTGTACCTATGCAACTCAATTAAGACTGGGGCTTTGACCCAGTCCTTCTGTTGCTGCTATTATAAACTGTTCGGGATGGTTAAGTAATGCAAGTTAAATGCCAGATAGTAAACTCATGGTTATATTAGATTCTGATTTAATTATAATAAGGTTAGTTTAATATTATTCAATTAGAAATAGCTAAGAGTATTCAAGGTTTAACAGTTCAGATATACTTGATAGATAGATAGATAGATAGATAGATAGATAGATAGATAGATAGATAGCCTTCAAAAGCACCAGAAATCCACAGAATACAGCATTTAATGTCATTTCATTTTTAAAGATTATTTGACTACAAGACATGTCTACTCCTGACAATACCCCATTCATAGTTCAAAAGAAGATATTGAACATCATTACCTCCAAGCTAAGTTACTTATTGTAGCAAGGTAGCCACTGGGCAAGACTTGCCCTAAATCATCTGCAGACAAAGAATAGTATCCAGTTAAGGACACAAATGTGACATAGTCAACATCTTATCTCTGCAAAGACAGTGTAAGCTAGTCCTTCTTTTATGCTGATTTACATAAGTTCTGCCAGATGGTTCTTGGCCAGCAGACTGAATACAGAAATTCCAACATTATAAGAAACTGGGGGACTGCCCAAGGCAGCCAGCTATCTCTCCAAATTGCATAATTTTGAAAGCGAGGACCTTGTGCTTCCTACATACTCGGGTAATAATTTGCTCTCGGATCTCTAATGGGGTTGAAAACTAGTTATATCTTATAATCAAACTTAAGTTGTTTAGCATTAAGGAAGATCTAGATTCAAAAGAATGGTTTTCAGATGGTAATACAAGTTAAAATCAAAACATAATTCAGGTATAGAACTGTAGACTCTTTAAATTAGGAGGATAGAATATTGTGTCTAAATTAACAAAACTGACATTATTAGTATATGTCATACCTGATTGTTTGTATAACAGTTATAATTATGTTTCTTGTGTATCTGAAAGGGAAGACCTTTTTAATAGACAAAAGGAGGGGAAATGTAGCAGCTGGTGTTCTCATGCTAATTTTGTTACTCAAAAACCTGTTTTCTCTATCCACACATAAGACTAAAGGAAGACTGTCCCCAGTTGGTTTTTGACTGGTCAATGAAGTTACCAGAGGCCAATGGCTGGGCAGGAAAGCAGAGGAAAGACTTTTAGGATTCCTGGGAAGGGAACAGGGAGGGAGAAACGGGATTCCCTCATGATGAGGGCATAGGAAATAGATCACACCAGAAGGGTGCAGGAGGGATAGACAGCCAACATGTAGATACAAGAGAAAGCGGCCCCAATAGGAATGTCAAGAGGGTCAAAGTCAGCAAAAATGAAATATAGATTTAGTAAGTATTAACTAAAGAATATTGGCAGAGAGTATCTGTTATCCATGTGGAATTAGGGAGTGGTCCAACCATTGAGCTTTTTAAGGTCTCTAAATATAAGGCTGCATACATGTGTCTTTTTGTCTGGAATCCAGAACACTGGGGCAGTAACAAGTGTATCCACCCAACAGGAAGTATAGATCAGATTAATCAAATACTGTAACAAAGTATTGTTTCTTTTTCCAAATCTTTAGGGAGAAAAAAAAATAGGAAAATGCCTTTAATATATTAAGATTAACCATATTTTAAGAAATGAATTATCACTTTCATTTCAAGAGTATATTGTCGGGGGTGGGGATTTAGCTCAGGGGTAGAGCGCTTGCCTAGGAAGCGAAAGGCCCTGGGTTCGGTCCCCAGCTCTGGAAAAAAAAAAAAAAAAAAAAAAAAAACAAGAGTATATTGTCAGGTATAATCATAAGAACTCACACTAATGTTTAGGAAAATTTGAATATATGATAAATAGGCTCTTTGCTAAATAAACAAGAAATGCAGAAAACCAGATTTATCATTTATTATCTTAATAACGAAAAATATATGCACACCATTGTTACCTAACTCTTGCACAGCTATTAGGAGGACATTGAAGAGAACCCATTGCTACCAGACCAGCATGGTGCTTAAATATGATCTAATCTTATCCTTATACTCACAGATAAGTATGGCTCATGCCCCTTATGAAAGAAACCCTTCATTACAATAAATAGAGAAAAAAACAAAAACAAACAAACAGAAAAAAAAAACCCAAAGATCAACAGGTCATTTGGAGCCCAACACAACCAGAAACATCTACAACATAATTCCACTCCTAAGGCTTAGGGAACAGGGCAGAAAATGAGGCAGAAAGGTTGTGAGAGCCAGAGGAAGGAAAGTCAGCAGTGAGACCGTGGCTTCCAGAAAGGCCAGGAAAGCTTCCCCCGAAAAAAACATGGCTGCCTAAACAAAACCTGAGCAAGTGCACCACTAGTCTCGTTAACCAGGAGGAGAGAACTCTCAAAGAACAAAAGGCAACTAAATATTGTTTACTAAGGGAAGGAGAGTTAACATCTCCTAAAGTTGAGCCCCTAATTGGTTATCCAATACAAAGTGATCAGCCTTGAAATAATACATACACAAGCAACAAAAACAGACACAAAAGATCAACAGATTGTATTTATATATTTATGCATATATATGTGTGTGTATTATATTGATATATATATATATATATCAAGAAAAAATGTAGGAAGGGTTAGTGGAGGAGAACATGGTGGGGTGGAGAGAGGAGAGGGAAGGGAAAGTAATGTAATTATATTTTACATAAAATAAATGAATAATTGAACAGGAAAAAAGATTTGAGTAGCAGTCATTGCATTTAGTTTAATGATTCTGGTCTTTCACAAAATCAGTCCTATGAATAAAAATATACTGGCATCTTTATTTGTGGGAAATGTTAACTTCACAAATCAATAAAAAATGTATCTTCCACATGGAATATATTGAAACCATGAACATATCGTTTTGTAAAATAACATTAACTATCCAAACCATTTGCAAGCTTTCAGTGAAAAGTAAAATAAAGAATGGACACAAGGTATCATTTGTGTTTGCTGTGTGAGCCTTCTAATAGTTCTGGTGTTTAAGAAATGAAGTGGGGTCAGCCCTGAAGAAACTATACACACAGGTGCTATTTCATGAACTGAACAGATTATATGGAGGAGGATAAAATGCAGAAGATAGATGGATAGATAGATAGATAGATAGATAGATAGATAGATAGATAGATAGATAGATAGATAGACAGACAGATAGATTGTGTGTGTGTGTGTCTGTGTGTGTGTGTGTCTGTGTGTGTGTGTGTGTGTGTGTGTGTGTGTGTGTGTGTGTCTGTGTGTCTGTGTGTCTGTGTGTGTGTGTGTGTGTGTGTGTGTGTGTGTGTCTGTGTGTGTGTGTGTGTGTGTGTGTGTGTGTGTGTGTGTGTGTGTGTCTGTGTGTGTGTGTCTGTGTGTGTGTGTCTGTGTCTGTGTGTGTGTGTGTCTGTGTGTGTGTGTCTGTGTGTGTGTGTGTGTGTGTGTGTGTGTGTGTACAAACAAAGGCTATAAATTTGAAGAAGAATAAAGGAGGGTATTTGCAAGGGTTTTTTTTTGAAGGGGAGAAAGGGAAAGGGAGAAATGTAATAAATTATAATACTAAAATTGATTAAAAATTTTAAAAATTATGGCAGTTTGTCACCACCTCAAAATCCACAGGACTGCCTCAAGAAAGAAACAAAGTAGTGAAAAGACAACAATCGTGGCTTTATATACAAGATTATTTTACATCTCCAATAGTTGTGTCTGTTTCATTTTGGAAAGCCATAGGACATAACATAATTCTTTAAGCTGTAACCACGAACCAAAACAACCCAAAAATGTAGAAGTTATAACAAAATAAATTTTAATTTACATGATTTACAAGGAAAATAGTGACTTGCCTGCACCATAAAAAAAAATGTAGTTTTTCTTTTTAAACAATTGGAGGGAAATTTTAAAATATAAAATTGCTTCAAAGGCATATTGAGTTAGGGAATTAATTGCATTATATGAACCCTTTTCAGACATTTAAACCAGTTTAGTAGGTAGCCCATGCTGTCTCTGCTAGAATCAGGCTGTGTTTATTTTACCTGATTTATTAGGTGAATTCTTTAAGATTAGATGCCTCTGTGGTTTAGCAGCATTTCCACTAATTTCCACAGTGTATACAGGATGTGTGAGACAATGAATACATATGCTAATTAATAAATTTATCTGGCACTTAGATCATAAAGCACATATTAATAAGTAGTAAGTTAAATGAAGAACAATAGAGTAAAAAATAATCCAAGTACCAAGCAGCCGACAAATGCCACCGTGGGCAACAAATCGTATCTTAATTCTATTGAAATTCAAAAGGAGCCTTAGTTATCCTGAACAATGAGCCTGAAATTTACATATGAATATTTGTGATATCTTGGTTTCTATACCAAATGCTTTTTTTAAACATGGTACTGAGGATTGAACACAGAGCCTTGCATAAGCTCTGTAAGTGCTCTACCACTGACCAACATCTCCAGCCCCCCCAAAAATGTTGTTTTTCATTATAACTATATTTGTAATAATCCTGTAAAAATACCAGATGAAAGTATCCATGTCTAATGTGCAGTTCTTGAGACATCAAGATTTACAAATTGTCGAACACATAGTTTGGAAAATATCAGAAATTCATGCACCAAATGAGAGTTCAGTGCCTTTTTCTACAGCACCCATCCTAACATCTATGACTTCTTCCAAATGCACACCTTAATGGAGTGTTCCCCCATTTTTCACTACATCAGAACAAAAATAGGCATGTGGACAAACACACACACATCCATCATTAGACATCCAGTCACTGCAGCACAGATGTCTCAGACACATGGTTTCCAAAATAGCTTCAATGTTGTTGTGGTGCCCTAATGAGGCATAGAAAAGTTCTTCATGATAAAGATCTCTTCACATCTTAATAAGAACTCAAGAGAATGCTATCTGAAATGGCATCTGTCAGCCTTGTCTATTTCTCCCTATTTGGAAAGAACAACAATAACAACAAGCTATCTCCTTACATGTCCATTAAATGCTGAATTTAATTTAAAGCTCTGTGGTCAGCACTATAATTGTAGCATTGAGGAGGTCACAGGAAATTTAAGGCTTTATTCTTGTCTCTAAAAAGCTTAAATTCTAACCAGAAAAATAATATTGATCCACATGGAGTGATTGTCTTGTCAAGACACAAAAACAATGGTACTAATAAAGCCATTACAAGTTAAGTCTATAGTGAGCAACTTTCTTATTTGATGCCCACAAATGCAGGGTATTGAAATTCTCTTATTAAACCTAAGCTCTGGGAAATTGAATAATTTGGCTCCAAATCACATATCCAGAAATGACAAAATTCAATCGCAGTTCTGTCTGTTTTGAAAGACACTGCTGGCAAAGAGAATCCCTCCTAAGACTGTATATCAAAGTAAGGAAAACAGCATGCAGCTTAAGGGCCATGCTGAGAAGAGTCAAGGCCAGACTTAGTAGATTTGAAGGAGACAGTAATAAAATAAACCTTGATAAAACTGGCCTCAGAAATAAGATTAATAATAAGATTTCACATGAGAAAATGAAGGCACACTCTAAGTCCTGGTGATGTCGCAGGTTTTAAATGGTTTTAAATACTCTCTTGGGAATAGACAGCACAATGGTTTGTGAAACAAGACCCCCAACCAGAACACAACTAAATCTTTTATAGAAATGCCAACCAGTCTATAAAACTCAACAGAGACAGTACCACCAACTGAAATGAAACAAAAGACCTAATCCATCAAAGTCCATGGTTCTAGAAAAGTCTTAAAGTGTACTACTAACCCTGCTTTTTGGCTTCTCAGTTCTGCTTCTAGCTAATCATTCTTGTTAACTGAAGTATATCAACCCAGGACACGGTTTTGTACTTAAACACCCATCCTGAAAAAGGCTTGGGGCTATACTGGGATCCTGGTCATTCAGTGTAGTTTCAGGCTGGCTAATAAAGACTTCCCATTTGTCTAACACCATGGTCAAGCAGTCTTTTCTGACACATACCCCACCACAAACAGTTAGCACTTGCTGTTCTCGCAGGTGGACACAGGCACTCAAGGATGCTTCACAACTTACTCTTGTTCCTGTTCCAGAAGATTCCATACCCTTCAAGCCTCTGCAGGCACCCACATGCACATATCCACATACAGCAAAAACATACATAACTCATAAAGTTTTCTTAAACAACTTTTAAAAATACTATCCAGATCATAATTTCTAGCTTGACAACAATTTTGAAAAAATAAAAGAACTTGATGGGGTCGACAAGATGGCCCAGTGGGTGAAGCTTCATGCTGTGCATATCTGGAGACATGAGATCAATCCCTGAACCCCAAGTAAGGTAAAAGGAGAGAACCAACCCCACTGAAGTGTCCTCTGACTTCCATCTGCATACTGTGCTATACATACCTCTGAACAATGCTAGAAAATATTTATTGTTTATTTAGAAATCAAAGGAATTACAGAGGAGGGAGTAAAGTAAACTTAAGTAGTTGCTGCAGAAACGAGGGCAGGAGCCATATTGAAAATACCAGAAACAGAGACAGAGGCTGTGGTTCAGTGCTAGAGTGCAGCATAACATGCAGTAAGGCAATGTCTCGATCTCCAGGACATACACACCCATACACACACACACACACACACACACACACACACAGACACACACACACAGAGAGGGGGAGAGGAGAGGAGAGGGAGAAGGAGAGAGAGAGGGAGAGGGAGAGAGTTCAGATCTTGCTGCCCAATTGCATGTGGAAATATTATTCACTCTACATTACTGGAAAACAATAATTATTATTATGTTATAGAGGGTTTTACAGCATATGGATAAGGACCTTCAATATTAGAATGATCTCTGGTTTATAATAAGAAAACCATTCGAGATCTCTGGAAATGAAAGAGCTCTTTCTACAGAGCTTTCAAAGAGAGTATGGAGAAACTGTTCAATAGGAAGAGAGCTATTCTTTTACAGGATGTAAACTGCAAAGAACAGTGTGGGTGCTCTTAACTCTATTGAACTGTGTGCTAAAAACCATTAAGTTAAAAATTTGTATATGGATTTATCACAATTTTAGATGAAAACTATGATCCTATAGTAGGTAGCATTCACTTTTTTAGATCACACAGTGTAGCATTTCTACTGTGAGTGAGAATTAATGCACCAAAAAGAAGGTTGAGCCAAAGACCTTAAAATCTCCTTTCCTATTCAAGAGTTTAGAATTTTATGCCTGACCTCCTCTTTTGATAAAATTATATTATTTTTGGAAGTTTTAAATGAGTAAAAAGCCAAGTTCAAGTAAACAATTTCTCCAAAGAAGTAATAATTAAATTCAAGGAAAATATAAAACATTATACCTAAAGCAGTTTCCAGAAATCTTGGAGGCTTCCACAGCAATCTGTTATCCCAATGGTAGGTCCAAGTCTGGAATGAAGATGTCTGTGGGGTTACGATCCTTCAATCACTTGCCACTAATCTTTCCTGAGCTCTTTCTGGTGTAGAGAGGTTTGCTGGCAATCAGTTCTTGGCTTAGAACTATCCAACTTGACTTTCTACACATATCTTCCCCTGCTTGCTCACTCTCAAACAAATGCACACATTTTCACTCCCACCCCTTCCCCACGCCTAGCTAACTAGCTAGCTCTTTCTGTCTCTGTGTGTCTTTCTCCAGCTCTGGCTTCATGCTCATCTTTTATAAGGAAACAAACTTGTCCTGACAGTCATTTTCTTCATTCCTTTGGCTGCGATATCTACGCTTGAAAATTGTTGGAGCTGGATTTTATGTTGTAAAACATATTAAGATAAAATTGTAATATAATAACTTACACACTTGAAGTGAACACAAGATTACATGCAAATATCAGCTATCAATTAGAAGCTAAATACCCAAAATAGTTACTTAAATTTTAGAAATTCAAAAACATAATTCTTTTTACCATCTCATATTGAAACACAACCAACATAGTGACAGCACTGGTAGGTACATGGGACTTTTGGAAGATTTGTGACATTTTTATATATTTATTAGACTATTAAGACAATCAATAAAACAAAATGTCCTCTGCCCTCCCAAGTGCCCAACATCTTCTTCTCTTTCCTGCTTTCTACATTTACTAAGCAAACCTTGGCTTGCTTTTCAATATTTATAGAGTACCTTACATTTTCTATAACTTTACATAAGTAGAATCACAAAGTGTATACTTTTATTTTATCCAGCCTCATTTGTAAGTCCTATTTTGAGTCCTAACTATTTCATGGCGAGTATTAACCCTTCTTTCCTTTTCACCATTCTGTGACATGAATATAATTCAAATTATGCATCTGCTCCTCTCAGTACATGCATTTGGGTTGCGTTTGGTTTTATCTGATAAAATTGAAGGGCTATAAACATTGTACAGCCATTTTTCCTTTTTTGGAAAATGCTTGGAGGATAATAATATCATGTAAGTGTTTAAGAAACTTTAAATATTATTTATTATTTATTAATTTTGTTTGGAAGGAGTGTGTAAACCTTCCTCTACATCCGTCAAACACTTAGGAAGTAGTGCTAACTTCTGTCATTCTAACAGATTCTTAACGATGACACACTGTGATTTTACTTGAATTTGCATGATAGCTATTGACGAGTGTTCTTTGACTCAGAATTTATTTCTTCCTGTGAAACTTATAGGATGAAGGGTGTTTTCAGACATTTGCACACTTACACTGAGTTTTTGCCTGCTTGTTAATGAAGTCTGAGAGATTTTTACATATTCTAGATGTACTACCATTATCAAGTAAATAAATCTTTGCTAGCATTTTGTGGGTATTTGAGCAAAGAAATTCAAAGTGCCATAGTTTATAATCCAAGCCATCAATTTAATTTTATGTACATCATGATATTGATGTCACATCTATAAAATGTGCTTAATTCAAGTTGACAGTGTTTTATTCTGTGGGAAGTTCTGTAGTTTAGCTTTACATTTTATTTTTTCTTTTGTTTTGTTTTTGTTTTTGTTTTTGTTTGTTTTGCTTTTCTAATCCAGAGTTTCAGTTTTTCAGCACTTTGGTTGAAAATGTTGAGCCTTTTCTTGCAAATTATGTTTGTACCTATGTAAAATGTAAGCACCAAGTTTCTCTCTGGTATTCTCTTCAATTTTCTGAACAAGTCCAGAGGTAACGTGATACAATGACTATGTATTGAGTAGATTCTACTAGTGAACTAGAACTAGAGGGGAGTTTGTAAGAATTTTTTTTTAACCTCAAGTTCATTTTTTGATGCAAGCTCTCTTTATGTAACCTTGGCTGACATAGAGCACACTATACCAGGCTGTCCTAAAACTTGCAGTAATCCTCCTGCCTCTGCCTCTCTCTGCCTCTGCCTGCCTCTGCCTCTGCCTCTGCCTCCTCTGCCTCTGCCTCCTGCCTCCTCCTCTGCCCTCTGCCACCTCTGCCTCCTCTGCCTACCAAGTGCTGGAATTAAAGGGGAAAACCACTGTGTCCAGCTTCAAATCTAGTTTAAAGATTTTTTAAATTAATAGTATGTTTTCAGAGTGTGTATATGACTGTAGGTTCCAACAGAATTCAAGAGAGAGTGTCAGTTGGATCCCTTAAGCTTAAATTATAGGTAGTTATGAGCCATCTGGCTTGAGTACAGGGATCCAAACCCCATTTCTTTGCAAATGGCAACTTTGACCACTAAGCTTCTTTCCAGTCCTCGATTATTTTCCCAACAAGCTATTTTGAGATCATGTATCTACCAGGAGCCTTGATAGTGTATGTATATATATATATATATATATATATATATATATATATATATATATATATACTTGCAGATTTTTCTATCAAATTATTCATACAATTTTATTCATGTTTCCCATTATTGTCTCAGCTTTAAGATACAATGGTATTATTGTTTATATTTGTAATTTCTGTCTTCTTGGGCTCCTTTACATTTCTTTAATCAAATTAGCTAAAAGCTTAGCATTGCTGTAGCTCTTCTGAAAACAGATCATTTGTAGAGGCTGGAGAGATTGGTAGTCAAGAACACTTCCTGCCTTTGTAGAAGATCAGGGTTCAGTTCCCAACGATCATAGAGTAGCATACAACCATGAAGCAGCGTGGTTAACTCCAGTGACGGGGTTTTTAGCACCTTTTTCTTACCTCCAAGTACAACAAGCACATACATGGTACAAATTCATACATGTAGACAAACCACACATCACATTAAAATAAATAAATTTTTAAAAGAGGTCTTTAAGGCTTTTGTTATATATGTATTCTATATATCATTGATTCTTACTCCAGTATCATTTTCTGTTTTTCATTTAGCTCCCAAAACACAAGCTGAAAATATTGACTTGTAACCTTTGCTCATACACATATTTAACACTATAAATTTCTTCCTAAACTCGTGCTAGTATCTTATAAACATTGGCATGTTTGTGTTTTAATTCTTAATAAGCTCAAAAATGTTCCCTTCGATTTATATTTGACCCATTGATTACTTACAAATGTGCTGTTTAATTTCTAAATATTTGAGTACTTTCCAGTGACATTTCTGTTACCTACTTGCAATTTGATTTCATTATGCCCAAAGATCATATTTCTCATGATTTGAATATCTTCAAACTTAATAAGACTTGTTTTATGAGATAAAACATTGTCAGTCTGGTAAACATTCTGTGTACTCTAGGAAAGAACATGCTTCCAGCTGTTGGAAGTGGCTGCGTTCTAAAAATGTCAGTTATATTAACTTGGTTGTGAGTGATATGCCTCTAATCATCCAAGGATCTTGTTGAGGAATATTGAAATCTTCAACTACAATTGAAGATTCCTCTACTCTTATTTCATCTTTAATTTCAATCAGTTTTTGCTTCTTCTGAAATTCAGAAATTAATTGTGTCATTGCTTTGGATCATATATCCTATTGATTAAATAAGCCCTTTATTATTAAAATAAATTTCTTGTTGTGGTTCTCTGTTAAACCACTCTGAGGTCCCAGTGGGTGATCATGCTTCTCACTTCTCACCAGAGTTCTCTGGATTCGTGAATGAAAAGATACACACACACACACACACACACACACACACACACACACACACGCATACACACACAAAAGGAAACCATAATACACAAGCAAAATATCAGAAATTAAAAATAAATTAATATTACAAATTAAAAATGTCCAAACAGACAAAAACAAAAAACAAGAACAAAACAAAACAAACAACAACAACAACAAAACCTACAAATTTACCACTAAGAGAGTTTCATATTGGCCATCTAAGGCTGGGCACTTAAGTTTGCTTTATATATTCTGTGAGACTCCATTAGAGAAACTAACTTTTTCCATTTCAGGCAGTTATTGTTTGGAGATAATTTCTCAGATAGGGGCAGGAATTTGTCTCTACTTCCCACTCTGAGTGCTAGGA